>NC_141779.1:13256459-13422412 GCF_054643075.1 Acanthaster planci | reverse complement strand
CTCTTCACATGCTCCCTTCAAGTGTCACCCCGCTAGGTTGGAGACATCAACGCTGATTTTTCCTGAACTTCCACTCGACTGTGCATGCCTCGAGATGTTTAAAGTTCTCACCTGTGCTAAACAATGGCATCCTTACCCACCCAGTGCCACGACTTATTTCCAGTTTGCTAGGGATGACTTTGATAATTTCCTCTCTGTCCCTGAGATTCCAATGGAAGCTAAAGATAAACTTTCCTCTGACGCTCACAAACCTACAGGAAAGTCTCCATTTAAAGACAAGGACAAGTGTTTCGTCTGGTCTGCTCTTGCTAAACTCGACGAAGCCTCATGGCATGGCCTTTGCTGCACCACGTTTATGGCACTCCTCTTTGAGTATTTGACCTTAGTGTGTAACAAAGATTCACCAGTTACTCCTGACCTGGCAGCTGTTGCACTTTGAGCGCTCGATGAGAACATCAACTCTATCTTGGAGCAGTTTGTTCGGATCTCCGTTCTAGCCGCTTCTGCACGTAGATCCAACGCTTTAGATGCCATGAACATTCCCTTTGAGGGAGTCAAGTCAAGACTTCAGGATCTTCCTCTTTGTGGTAAAGACCTTTTCGCAGGGAAGTTCATGGAGATGATGGAGTCTGAAGTTAAACGTATTGACACAATACTTAAATTCAAATTCCGCGACCTTCCACCAGTGGCTCCGCCTCGCCAATTTCGTCCCGATAATTGCCGGGCTCGACCCTTCAGACCCCCAAGTCAACAGAGTTGTGGTTCCTTTCGCCCTTTCGTCAACCCAGTCACCAGACGAATCATGGCCATCCATCCTCCTCTTGACCTACCAAGCCACCCTAGAGGAGCTTCAAAGGAAGAACTACCGAGCCGCACTACCCCCTACCTCCTGGGGGTGGGCGTCGTTGACTATTTAGATTTGCCTCTGCCTGCCGATCTCAGACCCGTCAGCAGGTGTCTTCAACTCTTTGCAGGGTCTTGGGAGAAAGTCACATTGGACAGCTGGGTGCTCACAACCATTTGTTACGGATACGCCCGTAAATTCATGAGTACCCCTCTGTCTGTACCTATCCTCCGTCTGACTTCAATTCCTACCGACAAAAATAAACGACAGGCACTGGAGTCCGAGATACACTCTCTCCTTTGGAAACGTGCTATCCACCTAGTTCCCAAATTTCAAGCAAACAAGGGCTTCATCTCAACGTTCTTCCTCACTCTGAAGAAAAGAACTCAACAGCTTGCGTCCTATTATCAACCTCAAACCTCTGAACCGCTTCATCCGCCCGAAGAAACTCCGCATGGAGACCCTTAGGACGGTCACCCAATCTCTACAGGTTCTATGCAGGGCCTCTTCCATAGACTTGAAAGATGCCTACCTCCACATTCCGATTCACCCCAAAAGCTAGGAATACCTTCACTTCCTATACAATGGGAACCTCTTCAAATTCATGGCCCCCCTTCGGCCTCTCCACTTCACCGAGGGTATTCTCAAGAGTTGCAAAGATCGTTGCTGCTCTCCTTCAAAAGCGGGACGTCATGCTGTTCCAGTACATGGACGACTGGCAGATCGTTCAATGAAGCAGAGGTTTCTACCTGCCTTAATACATTAATTGGCTGGGCTTCATCATCAACCACGAGAAGTGGAATCTCACCCCAACGCAATACCTGACGTATCTAGGGGCATCTATCGACCTTCAATGAGGCATAATCTCACCAACAACCGAACGCATTGACAATCTTCTTGACCGTGTGAAAGTCTTTTCTACCAAGCAGTCTGCTCCGGCCCGTGCCTGGCTCCATCTCCTGGGCTTGATGGCCAGCATGGTGGACCTCATTCCCCTCTGCAGGCTGTACGTGCGCCCGCTACAACTACATGTCTTAGTGCTCTACAGGCCCAAATGGACTCAATCTCCAGGTCCCCATATCAGAC
Organism: Acanthaster planci; assembly: GCF_054643075.1. NCBI lineage: Eukaryota > Metazoa > Echinodermata > Asteroidea > Valvatida > Acanthasteridae > Acanthaster > Acanthaster planci. The sequence goes on along the minus strand of NC_141779.1, from coordinate 13,420,482 downwards.
TTCATCCGCCCTCATCATCAGTGGTGGTTAGTGAAGGAGCACCTCTCTCTCGGGGTTCCCTTCCCCAAGGTGAACCCAGAAACAACCATAACATCAGATGCTTCTCATCTAGGCTGGGGAGCCTCTCTACCGCTGCTTCAAGCGTCGGGAACATGGGACCTCCAGCTCCAAGGGAGTCACATCAATATACTGGAACTTCAGGTGGTATTCAGTGCACTGAAAGCTTTCCAGTCAAGCATCATAGGCAAACGAGTCCTCGTCCGCTCGGACAACTCCACAGTGGTGTCAAACATCAACCGCCAGGGCGGCACACATTCTCCCTGCCTATGCCTCCTGATGAGACAGATATTCCTTTGGGCCCAGGATTATGGCATCCACTCCAGGCGACTCATATTCCTGGTATCGACGATTCCATAACAGATGCTTTCTCTCGGGGAAAAGAACGTCCCACAGAGTCGACATTGCACACCAGTGTCGAACAGATCTTCGCCGAAGTAGAAAAACCGAACATCGATCTTTTCGCCTCAGCGGAGAACACCCAACTGCCAGTGTTCTGCACCAGATTTTACGACCCACAAGCCTTGGCAATGAATGCACTTAAAATCAATTGGGAAAGGATGTTGGCCTATGCTTTCCCTTCAATATCCCTAATACCAGCGGTTCTCTCCAAGATTGAAAGGGGATGCTGCCGCGTCCTTCTCATCACCCCCTTTTGGTCACACCAGCCATGGTTCCCTTGTCTGACAAGACTTCTTGTCCGGGTACCGGTGATCCTTCCCGACAGACCGGATCTGCTACATCAGCCGAAGTGGGGCGTGCTTCACCCTCATCCGACGTCACTACACCTGACTTTTTGGCTACTGTCAAAAGTCCTTCAGATCAGCAGGACTTTCTGATGAAGCTGCCGAAATGGCCTCGAAGAATCGACGTCAGTCTACATGCGACATCTGTTACTCCAGATTACGACATTTTACCTTATGGTGTTCAGAGCGATGTTTGTCTCCGACCGAAGTTTCTGTGACCTCTATAGCTAACTTCTTCATGCACCTGTTCAAATCAGATCTCCAGGTTTCAACTATCTGTAACTACCGGTCAGCCATTGTGGCTATACACGATGGCTTCCCAGATAGTTTGACTGTGTCCGACTATACTGCTCTTTAACATCTACTTTCGGGGATGTTTCTGGAGTGTCCCCCGACTAAGAGACTAACTCCTTCATGGGACTTGTCAGCTGTCCTCCAACTGCTTGATGGTCCTCCCTTTGGGCCTCTCAGTGACGTATCATTGATTAACTTGTCGGTGAAACTGGCATTCCTGCTGGCAGTTACTACATCACGGCCCAGCAGTAAACCGAAGGCACTATCTCAGATGGCCACATCCGATGGGAACCCCATGGTGTTCATCTCATCCCAACGCTTGGGTTTCTCACCAAGAACCCATCAGCTTCCTTCCATCCTCCTGACATTTGTGTGCCAGACTTTACCAAACACACTGGGACTCCCAATGACAAACCATTGTGCCCATTGGGGACTCTTAAATGGTACTTGGCCAAAAACCAAAAAACTCAGAGGTACAACTTCGCAGCTTTTCATCACCACAGCAGCTTTTCATCACCCGAGCTGCAACCAGAGACACTATAGCCAGATGGGCAGTCTCAGCCATCAGGTTTGTTAACCCAGCCTGGCCGAACTCTGTGGACAGTAAAACACTACGCTTCATCAAGGCTCATGATATCCGAGCAGTTTCCTTATCATGGGCCTACTTCAGGGGTGTACCAATGGAGGAAATATGCAAGGCAGCATATCTACCTTCACCACATGCTACCTCACAGATGTTCTACAAAAGGACCACCACTGGAACGACATAACTCCATTATTTGGTGAGTCCGCAATAAGTTTGGACAATTTCTTTTTGCTCCGACATTCTCATTATGTAGTGTGTCTTGGTCGCACCCCCCTCCAAGGGCTCAGTGCTACTCTGCATATTTAGCGACTGTTTGGGGTAGGTTGAAAGCAGAAGACTCCTCCCCCACAGAAATGTGGGTGAGGTCTGATATTGGATACCTACCCCAAACAGTCGGCTCCCTCCCATCCTTCCCTATTTTTGGCTCGGACGGTTTTAATACCGGAAAAGGACGAATATGGCAGCCATTCCGCTGTGCATCATGGGACTTGAGGGTGCACTGCGGTTGATCAGAAGATTTAGCAAATTGAATCAGATGCAAAGGACTTTGCATATTTAGCGACTGTTTAGGGTAGGTATTCAATAGCCGACCTCACCCACATTTCTGTGGGGGAGGAATTTCGATCCCTGACACTGCACGTTACAACTCTTACCCTTTATGTGTTATGGTAGATCAAAATATGGTAACGGCGGAACAAATTTGATTGTGTTATGACATTTTGTCCGAGCACTATTTTGGTCTAATTTCGCACTCTGCAAGGTATCATTAAATTTGTGTTGGGCCCCTCTGTCTTTGCTGGGTCTTAGCTCTCAGATGTCGTACTTGACAGTTTCCTGGATTTTTCTTTGATTTAGTTGGCTTTGAACTGGAAAAGTAGCGGCTGAGAGTTTTTGAAAGGCCTTTGGCCAAATTGGTGATCAACCACTTGAAGTTGAAAATGTGTACACCTACACTAGGATTATTATAGCCTATAAGGACTGGGGCCTGTACTCTAATAACCATTTCACAGGGGCACAAGGTTCTGGCTTCCGACTGTCTCTTTCATTTTGATTCAAGAACATCATAAACTGTTACTTACACGGTCCTCCCGTTGCCTATGCTTTTTACTGGTACTAAGTCACAAATGTATAGCTCAAAATGTAAGGTTGCCCAGACAATGTGCTGCTTTAAACTGACAGACTCGAGTCCAAGTCAAGTCACTTGAGTCTACAACTCTATGGTCTTGACTTCAGCCTACAGCTGAAGTGCCAAAATTTCCAGTTCACATTGACGATCTTTCCAGGTCTTCCCCTGTGAGCATAATTCTTTGTTGACTTCAAGTTCTGCATTTCTTCAGCATTTTAAAATATGTTGCTTTTTCTCCATATTGCAACACAATTTCAGAGGCTAAAGAAGATGAAGATTATGGATCAGACAGAGACCAACATGATCGCCCGATTATGATGATTGTGATTACTCTCTGTGAACAACACAATTAAATTTGCAAGAAATACACTGTGACTTCAGGATTGTCAGTGCAACTAATATGATGATAATTTATTTAACAATAATCAAGAAATATACAGTGATGATTGGGATTTGGTTTGGTATACTTTCGTAACAGGGTTCTTCAGTTACAAAGGGAGACAACCTACTGCTGACATCAGTAGTAATACGCAAAGCATAAATAATGTACCACAGTATAAGCACTGCACAACAGTCAGCAATACACAACAATGTAAGCAGTGCGCTTGTCTTCCAAGTCAGCAATGCGCTACCAAATCAGCAACACAATGTGAACCATGTGCTCCCACATCAGCAGTGCTCACTGCAACAAGCACTGCACAATTCATACCAACACTACCCAATTAAACTCCAACCATGCAACCTAGTATCAGCATCATACAACTCTCTACAGCCAGCACTTCTGCATTGCACAGCACAAGTTACGTACAGCCATGGGTCATACACTCAGCCCCAGTAAGCACTACACATATCAGACGTACATGTAGCACAGACAGCATATATACAGGTACCTCTCTCGAGGCTGTCCAGAGCTTGACTCCTGAGCACCATGTGACTGTATATCTTTCAGGTAGACACACACATTGTACACACTTGCATGTACATGTAATAAACCTTTGGGCCTAGTTAATGTGAACATGCACTTGCTACCTACATGTACATTTACAGGTTCATTCATACATTAAAAAAACTCGCTCTATTACGCCTGTGCCGGGTACCCGGGTACCCGCCCGTCGATTTCAAAACCCGGTTCCATTTTTCCGGGCCGGGTACCCGTAAAAAAGTAAATAAATTAGGAACAAACATTCATGCATAAAATGTCTGTGAAATTTCTTACTGAAGGACAGACTTCATGGAAAACCACCGTGCCGATGAAAACCCGGTCCCGCGGTCATACATGAAACTTGGATTCGGAGATCGACAGCTTATTTCGTTACCCACTCCGCCCATTGTACCGCAAGTCGTTTTCCTAGTTCCGGAATTTCCTAGTTCACAAGAGCGAAAAAAAACACTAAAATTCACGGGTGATAGGTCACTCGCTGCGTGTGATTTTAAATATTTCTTTAAATTGAATAGTCATATAAACCTTTGCATCTAATGTCTGCTTAATCAAAATGACTTTTTTAGAGTGTCCGTTTTTGTTAATTTAGCGAAAATTGCAAGCTTTTCCCCCACTCTCGGATCGCGCGGCGTTACCACGCAAAGTCGTTGCGAACTCAACTACACGGGCTCAGCAGAAATGTATGTGACGTAATGGGTTCGTCAACGGTGCGGCGCGGGGAGGATAACGTTGATAGCTCACTGTACAGTTTAAAAGTCGAGTCAAACCTTACGCAATTTCTACCTTTTTAATTCATTGGAATTCTTATTTTTCATCTAATTTTCTCAAAATTAAAAGATTCTCTATTAGAAAAGCAACTTTTTACCATGGTTTTGGCTGAAAATGGATTTTTCGTGTGGTTACTTTTTATTTGTGAAGATGTTTTTGTCTCGATCCTACACCGATCCAGAACTAGGAAAGATGTGTTCATCACTTTCGTTGATCGATCCTGTGAGTCCAAATATAAAAGCTTAGATTTTGAAAAAAAAATTGAAGTATATCCAAAACACAAAGTCGACTTCTGACCATATTTCACTCGAATTTGAGGATTTTTTAGCTGCAGTCTTACTGAATAATTTTCGCTACCCGGAACTAGGAAAATGACTGTACCAAACCTATATGAACAAGAGACCGAAGGAGTTTTGTCTTATGAGGGGGAAGCGCTGTTGATGTACACTTGCATGACTGTATTTGTAACTATCAAACCCTGTCGGCCTAAATGACTTTTGTGCGGAATAAGTAGTGCTTACTGTTTGAATTAAGAGTATTTTTGTCAAATAAAACAATATGAATGAAAATTACTTTATGTCGGGATTGACGACTAAGCGAGAGCGGTCTGTGTAATATTCCTGCGGTACTGGACTCCACGTGGCGTGCGGTAAGTAGTGATCACGCACAAAATTGTGCGGTTGATCGGCCTCTTTTTATAATCAAAGCACTAAATGTGCGCTACAAACCCAAAGAGTCAGAGAACCAGTTTAGTTAAGTTTTATACCAAGAAATATTCCGTTTCAAAATTATTTTTAAATTAAAGCAACTTGAATTTCCTCAGTGATTCAGCGGAACTGTGGATGAGGAATTGACCAAAAAAGCAGGAATGATTTTTTCTGTATGTACTGAAGCATTTCAAATCCAAGTATTTTTTCATTCGAAAAAAAAGGAAATGTTGACAGGTGCAAGCCATAATACAGTCGGCCAATCAAATATCACTTGTCGAAGTACTTGTGCATTAAAATCTCGACAATTTGAACCTCAGGGGAATGGAGTTATCCTGAAAAAGTATTTATAAAACTAAACCACTTCATCGTGGTACGTACTTTCGTGTGGCAAAACTTGCGTATCGCTTAGTCATTCAACAACGTGAAGCGCTGCTATTTTTTTCACTTGGGCTTCCTTATGTGTGGTCCCATGACCTTTCTTTTTACGGTCACATGGCTGCTGCAGTGTCAGCGATTGGACTGTCTGAAGGGGACTACAATTGGGCCCGCGTTGCAATCGGGTTAGTTTCAGCGTCTTGAAAGCCAGGATTACACAGTTGCAGCTACGTTGATTTATGCAACGTGCTGGTCCTCGTCAGGAAAGAAATGAACTTGCGATGACTCCTGACCCTATATAGACTTCCGATTGTTTCAACGCCGTTTGAAGCATTTTGGTGGCGGTTTTTTGAATCAGAAACTTCAAAATAAGTGGATGTAATGGTGTGGGCATTGTTCGAGTTACAGTGGTATTTTTGTACATAAAACTTTAAGCCTTTTCACCCGTGACGTACGTAGCACTGATCTGGTCCGCACGTGACACGACCAGCGCTCATCATTTGTGCACGCCACATGCGTTCCGCGTGTCCGTGGTCATGCAGCATCCGGGACATTTCCTTTGAGCGTTTGCAGGTGCGTATATCATGTAGTGGTTTGCAGCTCTGTTCTTTTTTCTGACGTTTCCCGTGAAGATTTGTTTCATACACCCGCAAAAAATTTGCAAATTGAAGGTAACAATTTCGTTTGATAAAAAGGTAGGCGAGATTAACTCCGACGTTTAGAACAATGTTCTGCTTGCTTCCTATGTACCAAAAAGAACCGTGTTTCGGGCACATGATCCACGGGGTTGCGCGCAATGCCATTTGTTATTAGGCGATCTCTTTTCCGGGTACCCGGGTACCCGATGTTAACAAAAAACGGGTACCCGGTTCTAAAAATACCCGCAAATGCACACCCCTAGGCTCTATGTCTCTACACTTTCTGTTACACAGGCCCGGGCATAGTGGGGTGTCCCGATACACCATAAGGTGTAACAGCAAAATAAGAAGAGTGTACCTTAAACTTTTAATGTCATCCAAAGCTCATTAAATAGTCACAGGATCTTATACACGGTATAAGGGACAGAAGAACACCAAGTTTTGCCTCATTAAATATGCACCACATTTTGTACATAGTAAAAGGGCCACAAAAACACCAAATTTTCACCTAATTAAATATTCACAACGCATTTTACAAAAAATATCTGTATTAAATTCAAATAAATAAATTTGTGGACCCCCATACATTAATATCTAATTGTCTGATTTGCCAGTGGGCATACTTTTACTAGGTTAAAAAAGGATGGAGTATGGAGAAATATTTACAAGATTTTATACAGTCTAAATGGTACATATTGCAATTTTTTCACAAGATAGGTTATTTGTCAAGTTCCATTAATTTTCTCTATCAGAGCCTGACTAAATATACTTAATCTATGAGCTAATTCAGGTGTCCAAATTTCAATTGAAAATTATAAGTTTTCAAATTTTTCTGTACCAACATTTTTCTACATAAATATATATAAATATATCTAATCAAGAAAAATTAATGAAGAAACTACCTAATTTCAGAGTTTTTGTCACTCACTCGGTTGCCACGGGATGGCCATTCTCATCCATGACAACTTGTCTTGGGAGTACTCGGCTGTGTTCCTCACTTGCGACAATTTCTCTGTCCAGCCACATCCGTGTTGAGGTTTTGCCCTGCACCGTCTCCATTCTCGTCTTCCTTGGTGGGGATGTCTCAGACTGAGACACTTCCGGCGGTTGCTGGGGTTTGCCCTCCTCTTCCGCAAGAAAGGAAGATGCAGTGGATTGATCAGAAGGAGGCCTTCGCCTCATCCCTGATCATGTGCAGCATCCCACTAGGCTCTCCTCCAGATGAGTGGAGGTAGGGACCGGGGTGTTTGGTAAAGGAACAAGACCACTTCTCCTCCACAAGTGCTAGTTCTCAAAATAACAAGACAAGTCTGCCACAACTACCTAATAGTATATCGGAGGGGCACCTTACAAGCCCTTTTAAGGTACTGGCTGGGCGGTGACATGTCTTGCTCTTCCAATTGACTTTATTACTGGACTCTGAGAACCCATGCAATTCTTCAGTAATGGCATCTCCCATCACATGAACATCATTCCCGACCTCATAGGCCAACTCTTCAGATGAACTCTTATCATCTGGATACTCTGTCAGCTTCATAGGGAGGTTTTCAGCCACTTTGTACCAAGGCTGACATTCAGACTCGTCTGAACTGACATACAGCTTGAGTCCATCCTCAAGGATAACCTTGGGTTTGCCTCCATTCTTTGGCTGGATGCGCACCATCACATCCGACAGCTTTTTCAAGATTAACCAAAGTCCTTCCCACCAAAGTTGGAATTTGGGGTAAAGATGTTTCCCCTTGGCTGGGTTCTGAAGCCAAACCATCTGGCATTCTCTTAAACCGATGTTCAAATACCTTGCTGAACATGGGCAGCTTTGCCGAGGCATTCCTCGGCTCTTTTATGAGCACCTTGCATGTTACTGTGTGCAGTGTGTCTGCAAAGTCCATGGTTGTATCCTCAATTTTGGGACACCCTGTCACCAAGTCTACCATCATGTCATGTTCGGGGGTTCTCCAGTTGATTCGTGTGTTGCGCACCTGCAAAGTGGTGTAGGGGAGGAACGCATCTCAATCCTTCCACCTACGCTTTGGATATTAAGTAGCATTGCCACATTTTTCACCCAGACTCTGTTGAACCTGTCAACCGTGCCATCTGTTTTCGGATTATAGGCAGTTGTCTTGTCTTTGTCACACCCAGAATTTGGCACACCTCTTTGAACACATCTGCCTCAAAGTTGGAGCACACTTCAGAATGGAGCTCTTAGGGTACCCCAAACCGACACACTCATTAACCAGTGTATGGGCGACTGTGATGGCATTGGCATCAGGAAGTATGAATGCTTCTATCCACTTAAAACAATAATTGCCAACTACCAACACCCATCAGTTACCATTGTCCTCTGTGGGCAATGGCCCAGCAAGCCCTCCTTGCACAGACATCACAGTCTTGGAGAAATGACGTCCGTAGACATGCCTGGCCAAAAATACCTAGCTTTCACTTTGGCTGTGGCCAGAGTTTTAGGTACCCCCAAGTGACCACTACGTCTCCCACCGTACAACTCGGCTATGACTTTCTTGCTAAACTTCGGTGGCATCACTAATAGCCACCAGATGGACTTTCCATCTTTGGAGTCCCATCTCCTTTGAACACTCGGTCACCGACCTCCAACTGGTCCTACTGTGACCAATAGGTCTTGGAGGTCGCTGATAAGTCAAAAATTGTCTTCCACTGTTGGAAGTCCTTTGCTCTCTTCCTTCAACCCTATGAGCCAACTCATGATGTCATCCTACGACTGGGCTTCTCTTAGAGCACTAAAAAAACCCACTGCAGTGTGGCATGGCCAATTCTAATGGTTACCTTCCGGCCATATACGTGTAGGTATTATTTGAAAAACTTCATATATATCACCACATCCAACAACTCTTAATCTTCGCGAGTGACACAGTAGTTTTGCTCAGGTTTCTGAGCTTCCAACTCGCATAAGCAAACACTTTTTTGTCACCATCTTTGACCTGGGACAGGACTGCCCTGATGCTGTCACCACTGGCACAGGTGTCCAAGTTGAAGTCGCCTTCAGGAACCGCAAATGACAGAACTGGAGCAGGTGGATCCAGCCCTTCAGCTCATGAAATGCCTCAACAACTCTCAGTCCACACAAGCTCCTTTGACTTCTCTGTCAAGGCAAGGAGTGGGCTTGCAATCTCTGCAAACCCTCATATGAACCTCTGGTAGTCCGAGGCAAGACCCAAAAAGCTTCTCTTTTCATACACACCTCAGAGTTGTCACTGCTTCAACCTTCAGTTTGTCTGTGTTTTCATTAAGTGAAAAAACCCGGATAATAGAGACATGTAATTTTTTGATTTGGAGTTTTTCCTGCTGTTACTCCCTTTGATCCAAAGAACACTGTATGTTTGCCTTTGGCCCGAGTCACCCAACCACCCATAGAGCATCCTCTTCCAAGCTTGTGGCCAACAACTCCCCGGCCTGCTCTTCACTCCCAATATCATTAGAAATGGTAGAGGTACCCTTCTAGAGCACTTTTCCACTATACCGGTCTGGAGTTATGTTTGGCCAACGATTTTGTCTCTACAATCTTCCCTTCTGACCCGAGTCACCATGGACATGTGCCTCTCATTTCAGTGGCCAAGGACCCACTTATGACAAGTCTACTCCTTCCACTGACTAGCTGTCCTTTGCCTTCACTAGTCAAGTTGCAAAACTTAGCAGCTCATATCACTGTGCACCTGTTTAGGGGTACCCTTTTCTACTTCAGAGACGAATGGGTTAGTACTTAACTCACCCTGTTCCACACCACCTTGCCTTGAAGGGAGCAGCGTCGGGTTATCAATGACTTGACTCTTGCATTCCAAGGCGACTGGCATTGACCCTGCTTGTGGTTTCATCCATGAGCCTGGGTCCTTTAGAGGCGTAATCTCCAAAAAGCTCACCTCCCTCCCTACTTTGGGGGCCCACTCATGGTGTCTGGTGCCCTCCTTTGCACTTGACACTTGTCTCCCCGTTGCACCGGAGACATATCCAGAAGTCTTTTTTGGCAACCTAAGCTCAACATTGGTATCAACCTGATGGAACGCATGCCGAATCCCTGCTGACCTGCCCGTGTTCCCTTCCTTTGGGGAACCATTCGACTGCAGTGCAATCGCAGCATCCAACTACTTTGCAATGAGGCCTTTTTCCCATTGCAGAAATTGTGCTTCGATTTTGCAGTTGTTGTATCTCGGCCTGAGCATCTGAGGTGCCTGACAACAGCCCCAACGATCTCACAAAACAACAAACAGTATACAATGCAAATCAAAACACAGTGTGCAATGGAATAATATCACAGAGAAATCACGTAATCACTCACAGTCATCCCACTTCTGACAGCATTTGTGGTAGGGATCTCCCCGGGCCAAACCTAAGTTTGTTGGGCCGGTCTAAAACCTGTGGGAGTATAGCCGCTCTTCCCAAACCCAAGCTTTCGCCAGACATGGATTTGACTGGGTATACTTCATTACCAGGGTCCTTTAGTAGGATTGAGGAAGTTAGAGTCCTGCCCGGCCACTTTGATTTCATTGTGAAAATTTCTGAAATTTTAAAGAATACAATTCTGGGGAGGACTTTTGAGGATTTGGGAATGTTTCTAGGAAACAGGGTCTTTCGATGCTGTCCTTATGTCTTACTATGGTATGTGAGTAAATTTACCATTATTTTGTCCTGACTGTCAGCTTGGACGAGTTTGGCCTCACAGGGAATGACAAAGATGACTCCGACAGTAAAGGTATGTACCTTGTCCAGAGACTATATGTGAAAGATTCTAGATTTAACAGAAATAAATCAGCAGTTTGATACAGAACTCTGCATTGTGACTTACAGTGCCCAAGAAATTTGACGTTAGGTGCACACATTGCTTGATTTATTTGTCGGTAATTTCTTCATGTGCTTTTGAAAAGAGATGAAAAAATTCAACAAAATCTAAACTCAGCAAAAACAGAAGAAAAAGTGAAGAAAATGGAAGTTTAATCTCCCTCTCTTTATTTGTGGTGTGTTTTGTAATGAAATCACTGGTCTGCTCTCAAAGCTTGAGTCAACTCTTAGAGTGATGTTAATTTTATCTCCTTTTTGTTTTTCCAACAGAATTAAAAAGTAAGCCTTAACCACTTGAAGTTTTAACCTACTCTTTGAACTACCAAGGTGCTTGACAAGACACTTTCATACAAACCTTGCTGGATACTGCTAGATTGTTAGGAGATCAGATGAAAATGGTGGACTGCATCATTCCCAAGGTAACTCATGAGGAAGTGACAAAGCATATGGCTCCGCCTAACAGTCTTCCGATTAAAATCACTTTACTTGGGGACGATGAGCTGAGTTGGTAAAAACAATGTTGCTTAACCTAGCGCTGTGATTGGATCACTTACCTCTATTCTGCAAGTTGGAGTGGGTTCGAAGTGAGACTGCATTTTTCCGTACCCAACACAGTGTTGTACTGGATCACTTACCTCTTGTCTAAGAACGAAATGGATGGACATCACTTCTGGAAACACAAACTGGCTTATGTTACATGGTAGTTTAAATTCTATGCAGCATCTTAAGGTAACAGTTACTGAAGTGTTGGAGATTGTTGTATAAAGACTGTTTGCCTACAAAAATTGAACTCAGTTGCTTTTAAAGTAGTAAAACTCTGTGTTGAATTTACCTTTTTTACATGAACATAGTATTGCATAACATTCATTTTTATGAGCTGCCTTTAAGGTTGAAAAATTAAGCGCAAAATATGGGCGATTTCTATGTAAGACCAAAAAAAAAACTACAAAGAAGTTTTGAACTGGGTATCTTTGAAGGAAGTTGTAAAACTTGTAAACAATCGTAATGTATGTTAAATACAAAGTTACCTTGTTACGTTTAGTCCACAGTGAAGTTTTGTACAGATTAACTTTTGAAGTACGTGTAGTTGAACAAATTTGTAAAAAAAGTAGGTTGCCTGAAGATTGACCTGTTAATTTCATTTACATTCGATGGAACTGTATTTCATTATTGTGTAATTTAGTTTGGGTCTTGCACCACTTGAGTTTAGATTGTTTGCAGTGTCCATGTATTTTGGAAATTTGTATCCTCCTCTTCTTCAGACTCTTTACCTGTAGTTCATGCATCTTGGTTGGTATGATGATTGCCATTGAACAAAGGAGGATTCTGCTCTGAAAGCTTTTAATAGTCAGCTGAATGAGATGAAATTATCTAAAAGAATGAACTACGATATTTGTGGAAGCAGCATGAAATGTAGCGGTGCAACTTTGAAATTAAATTCCACCATTGGGGCACGGTTTGTGACATTTTGACACCTTTGCAGCTTAGGTATAAGGGGTCCAAGTTTAGATTTGTTATTTATACATGTGTAATAGCTTGTTAACTCCTATTAGTTTAACCTATTTTAGAGCACATTCGAGTGTTTCAGTACTATACCTTGCGAGTGTAACAAGGATGTAACACCACTTCTGGCAATTATGGTATTTAGTTATATGATATGAAAATGTTCCGTCGACGGGTTTCATGGATTAGCTCAGAAAATTTAAAATACTTTTGCTCAGAACAGGTTGACGAGCAAAAACGTGTTCCCTGATATTTATTTGGAGAGAAACTGGTGCTACAAATGTAAATGTTTTGCAAAACAAAAATCTCCAACAGGTTATGTCTCTAATATTTGTTCTTAAGTATGCCAAAAGCGTCATTAAAAATGGTTAAAATAAGAATTCTGTTACAAGTTAGACGAACATTATCCATACCAATTCAGAAACTGCAAGGGACATGTATCCCTGTCCAGGAATTTGTCCAAATGTCACGAAACAATTAACTCATGGTACAATCCAAACTATTTTCCCTCAAACGAGTATGGAAGATACGAAAGCTCCGTAGTGCCGTTAAGTGTGTATTTTCAAAAGTGAACTAAATTATTTCGAAGACAGGTTTACACGAGATATAGTTTTCGAAAGTTTGTTTGAGACAAACATTACCCAGTTTGTTCTAATGAAATCTATATTTAGAAACATTTCTATTTTTCGCAACAAATCGTTTTAGGAGATATATTTTTCGATGAAGTTTGTTTCCAGGAGATATGTATTTTCAGGATTGGATTCTTAAAAAAAAAACGAACTTCAAGATAATACAACCCCTAAAAACGAATTAAAAAAATCTGACAACAAACATGGAAAATTTAATTCCAAAAATAGAAACGTTTCTACTTACAGATCTTATGGGAACGAACTGTAGAATGTATCTCGAACAAATGAACTATGGAAAAAAAACAAAATTTCTAAAAACGAAACCGAGTTTAAAAATAAAAGTCATAAAGACGAATTCTGAAAGATATACTTCACATCTTGAAAATATATAGTGGATGGCACTACAGGGCTTTCGTAGGAACATGTATAAAATGCAGACGTTAGTTACTATGTACATGTTACTCGATACTTCTTGTAAAAGACATGCAATAAAATTAATATGAAGTTTCAAAATGGACATGATGCCTCAGTGAATATATTATTAGTATCTTTTAATGCCTGAAATAAGAAAATCTTCTTTCCCCCGATTTGGGTCCGATTTGGGTCCGATTTGGGTCCGATTTGGGTCCGATTTGGGTCCGATTTGGGTCCGATTTGGGTCCGATTTGGGTCCGATTTGGGTCCGATTTGGGTCCGATTTGGGTCCGATTTGGGTCCGATTTGGGTCCGATTTGGGTCCGATTTGGGTCCGATTTGGGTCCGATTTGGGTCCGATTTGGGTCCGATTTGGGTCCGATTTGGGTCCGATTTGGGTCCGATTTGGGTCCGATTTGGGTCCGATTTGGGTCCGATTTGGGTCCGATTTGGGTCCGATTTGGGTCCGATTTGGGTCCGATTTGGGTCCGATTTGGGTCCGATTTGGGTCCGATTTGGGTCCGATTTGGGTCCGATTTGGGTCCGATTTGGGTCCGATTTGGGTCCGATTTGGGTCCGATTTGGGTCCGATTTGGGTCCGATTTGGGTCCGATTTGGGTCCGATTTGGGTCCGATTTGGGTCCGATTTGGGTCCGATTTGGGTCCGATTTGGGTCCGATTTGGGTCCGATTTGGGTCCGATTTGGGTCCGATTTGGGTCCGATTTGGGTCCGATTTGGGTCCGATTTGGGTCCGATTTGGGTCCGATTTGGGTCCGATTTGGGTCCGATTTGGGTCCGATTTGGGTCCGATTTGGGTCCGATTTGGGTCCGATTTGGGTCCGATTTGGGTCCGATTTGGGTCCGATTTGGGTCCGATTTGGGTCCGATTTGGGTCCGATTTGGGTCCGATTTGGGTCCGATTTGGGTCCGATTTGGGTCCGATTTGGGTCCGATTTGGGTCCGATTTGGGTCCGATTTGGGTATAAAAATGGGGTGGAGGGGTACGGGGACTTGACGTCCACCATACCACTCCACCCTTGACCTTTGACCCTTGACCCGGATTCGATCTCGGGTCTCCCGGTTCCCATGCCGTGACCTTAGCCACTGTGCTCTTTGGGTCCCCAAGGGATATTTTGCTTTTTTCTTATTTAACCCTTAGAATTATTTCTTACCTTTGAATAAAAAAAGTGCCCTCCCTTGGATTCGAACCCATCATCTCTCACTCCAAGCACAGTTCTTCCACACTGAGCCACTTCGATTTCTGAAAGAACATATTTTTTTTTAAATATAACCCTTAGGTTGGAATATAAATTTGAGTTTGAATTTTGAGATTGACTTCAAAAAGTGTCGTCTCTGGGAATCGAACCCATCATCTCCGCTTTCAAGTACGATCCTTCCACACTGAGCCACTTCGACTTCTGAAAGAACATGTTTTTTTTTTAATTTAACCCTTAGGTTTGAATTATAAATTTGAGTTTGAATTTTGAGAATGACTTTAAAAAATGTCCTCCCTGGGATTCGAACCCATCATCTGTCACTCCAAGCTCGGTTTTTCCACACTGAGCCACTTCAATTTCTGAAAGAACACCTTTTTCTTTTAAATTTAACCCTTAGGTTTGATTTATAAATTTGAGTTTGAATATTGAGATTGACTTTAAAAAGTGTCTCCCAGGATTCGAACCAGCCTCCCACACTTTCCAGCACGGCACTTCCGCACTGAGCCACAAACATCTCTGAAGGAAGACCATTTTTTTTAATACTTAACCCTTAGGTCTGAATTTATAAGTGAAACTGAAAAAAGTGCCTCCCGGGATTCGAACCAACTTCCCACACTTTCCAACACAGCACTTCCACACTGAGCCACAAACATCTCTGAAGGAACACAACTTTTTTATATACTTAACCCTTAGGTTTGAATTAATAAAGTGAAATTTAAAAAGGTGTCTCCTGGGATTCGATCCAACTTCCCACACTTTCCAACACAGCACTTCCACACTGAGCCAAAAGCATCTCTGAAGGAACACCGGGTTTTTTTTATACTAAACCCTTAGGTTTGAATCAATTAGTGAAATTTAAAAAAGTGTCTCCCGGGATTCTAACCAGTTGCCCACACTTTTAAGCACGGCGCTTCTACATTGATGAGCCACAAACATATCTGAGAAAACACTGATTTTTTTATACTTCACCCTTAGGTTTCAATTAATATTGAAATTGAAAAAAAGTGTTTCTCCTGGATTTGAACCAGCTTCCCAACATTTGTCACGCCGTCTTCACACTGAGCCACAAACTTTTCTGATTAAACAGTCTTTTATATACCTTACCCTTAGGTCTGCATTTATAAATTGGAATTAAAGTATTATTTGAGTCCCCGCAATCCGGACGTACATCTCTAAGAAAGGTGACTTTTTAAACTCAAACCTCAGAATGCAGTTTATTCACTGCAATTAAACAGGTGTATGTATTGCAATTTCAACCCATCATCTCAAACCTACGAACAAGCTGCTTCTACGAATACGCCACGAACATCTCTTGGAAGATCAGTGATTTTCAAAAACAAACCCTTTCATTTTAATTAGTCAAATGCAATTAAAACCCGCAGCAGATTCTATCGTCTAAAGCTTACGAAAATGGCCCTTGCACACTATGCCGCAAACATATCAAGAGCTTTTGTCGTGCAATCTGTAGGCTTTTCTGGAAGAAAAACGGAATTCAAATGAGCAACGAAGTGACCAAATAAGCAAAGAAATGAGCAGTAGTATATTTAATTATTTATCCGTTTCTTGCCATATGAAGATTGTCCTTCCAAGGATCGACGTGAATAATGTTTCTGCAGTCAAACCCCACGCTTGGCAATGGTGTAACAAAAGCTTTGGACGGAGATATAACCTATGGAGACATATGGAAAGTGCACAGGGAGCAGAGAAATCTAAAAGGAATGAAGTTGACGATGAACTGAAGTGATTTATTCTGAATATTCTGACATGCACAATTCTGAATCCTATTTTAAAAGGCACGGATTTGAAGAATCGGGCACAGAAATTTGTAGAACTGAATCTACGTAGGGTTAAAACGAAGAACAGTGAAAAGTCTTCAGTGCAGTAGCAGGCAGGTAAGTTGGGGCTAAACAAACCCCCAAAACGAAGATATCCTTTAACCTTTTTTCTGCAATTCGCAAAATGTAATTACTTATTTGATTCCAATACTTATTATTTTGCTGATTTCAACCACCAGTTTCCGAAAACATCGGCAGTATCCCTATGTGTATAAATTTAAACTAAAGTCCTACTTGAACACCCCACGGCCGTTTTCACAAGAAAGAAAAGAAAAAAATATTTACAACTCGAAAACTTATTTATTCAGGTCCCTTAAAGGAAACACACTTCCATCAGTCCAAGGGTGATGGCCACGCCCTCGGAGCTTGTATTTCCTTGACAGATATCCAGGTCGTTGCCAGTCGGTGGGTCGGTGAAAACTTAGGAGCTGGTGAATCCCAAAGCAGGGGTCAATCTCCAGGCAGTCGGGCATACCTTCCCGAGATGAGACAGATGGTAAAATCGGTACAACACATATTTAGTGTTCTAAAATCTATATAGGTTCAATTGCTATAAATCCAATATGGCCGCGAGGTGGTGCATCGGATCAATTTGACAGCTATCTCCTCTCCTGTTTGGGTTATGAGAATAAATTTGGTGTCTATCTCTAGGTTTTCGGAGTCAGGGAATCCATTCTCTTTTCTTTCTTATGTCAGGCCACTTTACCAGGCACTATACTGAAAACGATAATCGCAGCCTTAAACATTGGGTTAATTTGTAATGTGTTTTCTCTAATTGGTGCATAACTCTTTTTTGATGAGAAAGCACTTAATGATAGTGGTCTTGGTAGATGCTATAACCCGACAGGTTATATGAATCGACACAAGAGGATGACTTGAGACAAAGTTGTACTGTAGTTGATGTGGTTTATTCGGCTGGCTCGATGTGCGGCTCTCTGCCCAATTGCTAGAACTCATAGGGATTTTATACATTCGCTGGAAATTCCATTTTTCATCCATCATACAAGTTTCCTTGCCTTATTAGGTATTAGCTACTATTCTTTGAATATTAATACAGCGTGCATGAATATGTTTGGTTCATTAGGATTTGAGGGTAGGGTTAGTCAAATTAATGAACACTGACTTTTCCTTATAAGGCTAGTGGGCTGCCTCATGACCCATCCGGTCCAGCCCTGCTTTCCTCCCCAAGGGCCTTGTGGTTCAACTAGTCATTCCTTAAGTGAGGCTCATTACTTGGAAAGCGGTTCTACTGTTGAAGGTCAATCCGTGCATTGAACTTAAGTAGCAATACAACATGTGCTATTGTAACATGGTGATAATGCTCAGAGGACACGCTTTCGAAAAAATCACGCGTTCAATGAAGAGGACAAATATCATGCTGCAGCAACATCTTATGAATTTTTGCAGTCGATCTCTTCTGTCATAAAGGTAGTTATCGTAGTTTTACGTACAACTACGAAGAACAGACGAGAACTGTAACTTCACAGCAGGAAAGAGCTATCATGGACCATTTTTACCATCTTTTCAAGAGTAAAGTTATCAAACGCATAACTTCGGTTTGAGAGGATCTCAAAGATATGAGTGAAGAGTATGACCTGGATGAACCACCGATGACAAAGACGTGCACTCTTAAATTAAAACTGACAGAGATTTCGTGATGTTATTGCGTTTTAAAAGTTTGGTAACAACCCAGCTAGTGGTGCATTCCTCTGCAGTGAATCCGATATCATGTTCGGCAGCGACCCTTGAAGGCCACTGACTACAGGGAAATTACTTGTCATGACCAAGGCATTCGCAAGGCTGATTCGTCGTAAGATATCGAACGGACAAGCTCTAAAATGGGCGGTACATCAACATGAGTTGTTCGATCTGCTTAAAGTCACAAACCTCTTCAGTGCATTTTTAATGGAATTTGCCGGTCAATAAATCCCAGAAGACCTACGAATGCAAACAGTTTTGCCACAGCTTTGAATAAGGTTGAAGCAGAGAAATGTCTGTAGGCTAATCTGCAAAGCTGGGAACAGAAGGTCACTGGAGAACGACTTCCAGTAGAAACGGCTACAGGTTTGACCATACATGGGATCACTGGAAGTAAAGAGGCAAAAACTCTGTTCAATCGCTGCGGGGTTGTTATCCCTTACACAGATGTCCGAGATTTGAACAACAACTGGCAAGGCCCGTCACCGTGCAGCACAGATAGATGCAACCACCAGGTTTCGTCCATGGACGAAGCATATAATATTTGATAACTCGGGTGGCAAACAGCAGTTTATGACAGGATCACACACCACTCATCGCACAACGAAGAAAATATTCCAGGTGAAGTATTCAGAAATGATCAAACACCTGCTACTACTGTGCGGAAGGAGTTGGACATCATTGACCAGGAGAAGACTGACTATGAGTTGTTCCAAATCTACACAAGAAGGGAGCCTCCACCATCATTTCCTGAGTTCAACGACGAATACAAGGAGTCCACGTTATACTAAGTGCGGCATTGGAACAAAACATTGCCTGGGTTTTGGTCAGTGCTCTTGGTGACGACTGCCTTGAAGAATACTTCCCTTAAATAGAAAGGAGCATCTGGGATTCGTTGGTTCTTGGACTTCTTTCATGAAAGTGTGACGGATTGCTCAACTTCGAAGTGCAAACTTGTATCTCCCAGTAGTTCCTCTGCCTACGGGGAGAATGTAATCAAGTGGTACATGAAGATTGCTGAGAATTTGGAACTGACTTACTTTTTGCACATGCAGATGAGGTAATCAATAGCACGATGTTGATAATTTCACATGGCTTGACCAGGTGTGTAATAGCTGGGTTCTCTTGCAAGCATTTGAAGGTCGCCACTTTGCAAGAGGTATTTACCTCAACGAGCAGTAATTTGAGGTAGACCTATGCAGCACAGGATTAAATCAGCAAATGCCCCCAGCCAGTTAGACCAGGAGACAAGGGAGGTGATTTGAAAGCTTCGAAGCAGTCTGATGCTGAAAATGTACGATCACTTTTTGACTTCCTAGTGTTCAAAAGCATCTGTTCCTCCGTGATACACTTTGAAGGGACACAGACACAAATGATGGTGGAGTATCTCAAAGATGTACCTGCGCTGTAATGTCTCATTGCAGCAGTCAGGGGGGAAAGCAGCGGAGCGGGCCCTTCTTCCTAAATGAGTTTGCTTTTGGCCACATCAATTATGCCCGATCCCTAACATTCCAGCATGTCAACCTCCAAACCGTGAAGATCAATCACAAAGACGCCTGGGCACACTTGGTGGAATATGGATTTGGAGGGTCACTCTGTGGTTAACCTTTTTCTACCATTTACGGAGATCTAATGACAGAAACAACAATCAGGGTAAAAGTTTGAGGTGGGCTGATATGCAAGGAGGATACAGTACCACTGAACAGACAACAGAAACATTCATGAAGATTAGCCACATGATGGCAAATCTCAAAGCTGTACTGAAAGAAAGATTATGTGTACTGACGTCTTCAACTCACAAGGAGACTTCCATCGAGGACGAAGGAAACCGGACAATTATTTAAACCCATTCGAATTCCTGACTGGTCCTGCTCGTCACATGAAGACGGGTGCTGAACTTGACAACAATATTGTTATTGGACAGTTGTCATCAGCGGAAGCCAGAAAAACAGTTCAACGAATATGAAAATAGCAGGCTTAAAGCTATAGGGAAGATAGAACGAATTTTTCGACAAGATCATCAATCTCAAAATTAAAACTGGTCATACGTCAAGAGAAAGCAAAGAAAGAAGTGAAGGCGGTGAATGTTCTAGTAAGATCGACAAACACTTGGCTTGTTGGTAGGCATTCCATTTCTCCACAGTAGGTGCATTCACATCCTTTGACAACAGTACCACTCGCTCTTTCGACTCTAGAAAGGGATCCACGACACGGCTCTAAAGCTGTGCTCCAGTCCAGAACCTCCAGACAGCAGCCCTTGGTTGATTGACGGGATGGGAGAGGTTAAGTCCGTTTCTCATCAACCAACGTGGGGGCGTATTCTAATGCGTTGCTGCAGTTCGGCACTTCCCCCAGCAAATAACAAAATACTGCAAACGGGAACAACATTTAATTCTTTAATACAACAAAACAGCCAACCCAAATTCGTCGAGGGAAATCTGGTGGAAGAATCCAAATCACAAGTTCCGAGCAAAGTTTGCCGAGGGGAAAAGATTGGGACTTATTCCAGCGCAATTTTGAAAAACAAAACGGAGCTTACAGAGTTTCTAGTCACCTACTACAATTCCGAACCCATCAGAGGGAGACTGATACTTCCTATAACATTGAGAGGAAAGCAAGCCTAGGCTGGTGACAAAGGGAGTGTCCAGGAACAAGAATCGTGCAACTACATTGAAGTCGACACCAGACTAATACTTCACATAATTATCGCAGTGCCAAAGTGCAGTCATTGTCAGAGCCACTGATACAGACATCCTTATTCTTCTGTACTCTGCTAATAATATAGTTAAGCCCTCCGTATGACTGGATGAAGGTGGACCAACGCTATACCAGTATCAGTAAGCGAACCACTTTGAAGACAAAGTGTGTCAGGTTCTCCCAGCTTACCATAGTATCGCAGGGTGCAATACGACATCTTACCCATAAAGAATTGGAAGAACAAGTCCTTCAAGAAAATGCCGAATCAGGATAAGTGCCACCTCCTCTCCAAACTTGGGTCATCAGTTGACTCTGTTAATGACATCTCCAATGCTAAATTCTTTCAGACCTGCGTGTATACCAGGGAAATGTGCAGGAAAGACATGTCGAAACGAAGATCAAGATGTCAACATGCACAAGAGGAAACCAAGTGCTAGTATACTACCAGATCAAAATAGAGCCGTTGAACACATTAAGGGGAGTGATCTACAGGCACATATTCCACCAATGCCCAAAGCTAACGACTGAATATTCTTCCATCACAAGCAAGGGTTGGAAAAGAACAGAAGAATGCATTCGACCAGTATAGTTTGCCTGGCAACAACTGCCACCGAGTTAAAATAGCAAACGAAGACAAAACCAGGGTATGTTCCTCAGGATCATGTAGATTTACTTTTTATCCTAATTAAACATATTTTTACTCCATAAATTGTTTTTTTTTCGGAATCACCATTTAGTTGACAAAATCTAAATATTTCTCACACAGAAAATGACTATGACGCAGACGCTGACGAAACAGTGAAAGCGAGTGGACCGCCTCCATATTAAAAGAGCAAAGCAGTTACCAAGTGTAGAGAAGGGGAAACAGCAGCAGCTTACAACGGGGGGGGGAACAAGGTAAGCAATGCGCCATTCAGATATTTCCTTTTCAGATTTTTTAAATCTTTGTATTAATATCTTTCCGTTTTACAGGCCGTTTCGACTATGAGGCAGAAGTGGACAAAACTATGCAAGAAAGAGACCGTCAACCATGTAAAACGAGCAACAGAGAAGCAACCCGTTCAGAAGAACAAGCGTTTCAACTTCGTCAAAGGTAATAATGTAAAAAAGTTTAAAGACAACTTTAGCAAGGAACTCATTATTGACCATTGAATGAACACAAAGTAACTTCAATAATTTTTTTTTAATTGCACGTTGTCCGACTAACTATGAATTCTCTGGAGATAATGAAGACTCAACCACAGAGGAAAGTGACATTCAGCAGAGTTCTGATAGCTCTTCTGACATTTGTGAAATTGTGGAATCCGAGATTGACGTTTACAGTGACTTGGACATTAGCAAATGTAGCCGTTTCGAAATAATAATGCTCTCAAAACAACAAAGAACCAGGACAGTTTAAGGCTCGACAAAGTGCTTGTAGTTTATGGAAATATATTCCAAAGGATTCGATGACCTTGATAACCTTTGTTTAGACCCAAGAAAAAAACCTAACCAAATTATGGTTACAGGTCATGACGATCCTGTTTAGTTTACTGCCTGATAAAGTAGCGTGACATAAAATAATCGCAAAAATGGAGTCCCTGAACCTGAAAACCTGGGGATAGACACAAAATTTATTCTCATAACCCAAAGAGAAGAGGAGATAGAGCTATCAAATTGATCCGGTGCAGCACCTGGTAGCTTTGTTGGAGTTACAGCCTTTAGAGCCTATATACGGATTATAGAACACTGAATATACGTGTTGCGACTTTACCATCTGTCTGCAGCTTCAACCTCAAATACCAGTGAAAGAACTTTCACATTTTGGCCACAGATACTGCTGTAAATAACTTTTTTGGGATTTGTGGTGGCAGTCTTGGATTTCAGCCAAAAATTGAGGTGGCACATAGTTTTATTTCAAAGAGTATGGTCTAAATTAACAAAATCCACTGGCAAAACATTGACCCCAAAACATCAGTTCTTACCTGGCATGGACTATCTACAGCTGGGAGCGCTGTTATCATGATGCAATCAGGGAAGATGCTACTTATCACCGGTTTTGGGGTTCGAATGATGAACCCTAAATTTACTCAATTAAAACCTTTCTATGAAAAAGATACTCGTTGGCATATTGCCATGTACTTCAAAAATTAACGAAAAAGGACATTTAGGCAAGCAAAATAAAAACAAAATCAAACAGTTGTCAATGCACATGTCACGCTGCTTTGATGGTTTCTAACCTGAATGACATCACAGTTTTGCTCATGAGTGTGGAAATACTCATTTGAAGGATGTCATGAGTTTCCAGAAAGTTTTAACAACCAAGTTCCAAATCTTAACAGCAATAAATGACTCCAAGACTTTCCAGGGAAAGTGAATAAATATCCTCAAACTAACCTTCAGGAAGATTGCCAAATTAACTAAATGATAAAAAAGACACAAAATGAACTCTATACACAGAAATAAGAAAGGTGAGAAATTCACCACTGACTCACAAAAGCAGACAGAAACCTGACTCAAGCAACGCACACTCCTTTTAGGAGGAACAAATGAACAGTGATAGTGTCTCTGCTGGTCTGCTCTCCAAAACTAAATGTGGCCAGAGTATGGGGTCAGTAAAGTTATATGGGCAGAAGCAAGGGCCAAAGTAAATAAACAGGGGGATACACTAAAAAAAAAATCCAGGGGAACTCTAAACAAAAACTGTATTTTTAGAGGAGAACTACTTCTATGAAAATATGCTAGCAAAAACTATAACAAATTTTCAGCTCTGCCACACTTGCCCATCTTGGATCGTTGCTGTCTCCAGCAACGCAAAAAAAACCCCCGAATCTTTATACAATTATAAATAAATGCATTTAGCAGCAGACTACAATTAGGGAAACATAGAAAAGTGGAAACTCTTTTTATCAAACTTAATTATCTGGTGGTGGAATGACACAGTGACCATCTGCGGCACTGGTGTAGACTGATGTTGTTGCCGATGTTGCCTCATATAGCTCATTGTCTCATTGTGAAGACTTGGCCAAAGGAATTTCTGCCGCACAAGCTTTAGTACCTGTCCACAGGTCAATGTATCCATGCTGTGGTGATGAGGCCCCTGAAAACCTCCTCCCCCATTCCACGGGGAAGTACAGGCAAGTACCTGGCCTTGCTCCACCTGTCTTGTACAGAAGTACACTTCCAGATGCTCTCACACATGAAGTAGCCTCTGTACCACTTTTGGTTGATACACCACCATCCTTCTACTCGTCCTCTTGGCACTGGCCAACTTAAGCTCCACCTCTCTGGGCTGGATCACTCCTCCAGGCTTGTTGTACACTTTGGCTACATCTTGTGCCTCCGTTGTCTTCGCTCGACTTGCTACTCGGCGGGGCAGTGGTAGGGACTTCATCATCAGGACTAGACGAAGGGTTTTAGGGTGTTTCTGCAGGATGCCCGGCTGCTGGCTTTCTGGTGGGGAAATGGGTGGTATGATTATCTTCAAAACGCTTCTTCCAGTTTAGTTGTGACTGATGCACACTCAAGGTGTGCTCTAAGCTCTGGATGCAATGCCGCTGCCTCTGTTGCTCTCAAATAACTTGGGTTAAAGCCAACTTCAGCATTTGGATGTGCTCAAACTTATCCTGCCAAGCTTTGGATGAGGGTGGGTGAGGACCAGAGGTTGTCGTTGGTGATGGTGTGGGTGTTGGTATGTGGCTCCAATGCAAAAATAGGATCACTGGGGCTGGTAGGAGAGAGTTTGAATTCGATGAATTCTCCTTGCTGCACAGTTGTGTGTGGAAATGTGTGTAAGATGTAAGTGTGGTGCACTGTGTTCCAATCTTTCGGTTCAATGGTGGATCCATACATAAGTATTACTGTTGCCCAGGATGACTTGGCACTTTGCTTGGCAAATCGCAATGTCATTTGTTTCTGTGACACATTTGCCAGCAAGAATTTCTACAGCAAGGTTTTCATGACTTAGCCCTCAAA
This sequence comes from Acanthaster planci, assembly GCF_054643075.1. Taxonomy (NCBI): domain Eukaryota; kingdom Metazoa; phylum Echinodermata; class Asteroidea; order Valvatida; family Acanthasteridae; genus Acanthaster; species Acanthaster planci. The sequence goes on along the minus strand of NC_141779.1, from coordinate 13,395,488 downwards.
GTGAAATTCTCTCCCATCGGATATCAATTTGAGGTTGGTGTTTCCAATGACGACTAGGGAGCCATCGGCCTAATGGGCAGACTTGTTGAGCTCTTGCGTATGTTGGATCCCATTCGTTCTGCTGTGGCCTCACGGATCATGTTTCCTGTCGCTCACCTGTCTATAGTGACACAGATATTGCAGTGGTAACGTACAGGGACTGTCGTACCTGAACACGTTGGGTTGTCAATGCTTCTGGGACAGGGGGGATCACCAGTACACTCATTGACGAGGGCGCAAGATCAGTTGATTTGTCATCTGACTCTTCAAGACTGTTGGCAACTTGACATACTCTTGCAATGTGTTTGAGGTCTGGCTCCAGTAAGTGGGGGTATTCACTGAGGAAATGCCAGAAATCATGCGTCCCACTTGTTTGCAGAGATGGCAAGTTTTTTGCAGTCTTGGCTGGCTTAGGACGAGATCCAGTCTGGCTTTGGAGTGACAATGAGGGTTCATTAGGCAGTAATCCGTTGTTGAGGTGCACATTGACCACGCACTCTCAAAAGTGTAGAGCTCATCTAATGAGTTAAAATGTTTCCAATGTTGTCTCTGCGCCTCAATGTGCAATAAAGGTGCTCCTTTATGAATCACGGCCAAACACTAGACTTAAAGAATGACAGAAACAACTTTAATGTCACAATAACACATAAGTGTAAAAGATAGCGGCACCCGAGTGAGCGGCCGGATAACAAGTCACTAGAGGGCACCATAACACAACTGGCGGAGCATCTGTATGCTACTAACTACCTAAGGAAACATAATTGGACAGTTATGATGTGTTATCCAAACGGCTTGTGGCTTAGTGGTCAGGGATATTTCTTTTGACTAGTACAAAAATATGCAAATATCAGTCAAGACAAAATACTTCTGACATGACTGCTACAACATGACTGGCCAGGGGCAATTGATCCCATTTGGTCGAACTCGCTGTACAAGTGTCCTCCAAAATACTGGGAAAATCGTCTACTAATGCAAAAGTATTTTGTCCATGAAAACAAGTCTGAACATGTATTTATGTACACCACTGTGCAGGTAATATACATATGAAAGTTCTCAATGAGAGACCATGAAAATACCGAGTGTCACGTACAATTAAGAAGGTAAAATTTCACTCCTGCACGGCCTCTACACTACATGTTTACATGAATATGGGAGAACACTGACATCATCGATGTGGTTATGGGTCTTGAACTTGCCCCAAGAGACAAGCTGGACAAACCTTTCATCACAAAGGCCATCTCCTGGACTCATGCTTGCTGTGCTTGAAGTCTGGGATCCAAGGCAAAGGTCAAGATGTTGCATTTGCTTTCGGTGCTGCCCCCGCCAACCCAGGCCTCTCATCAAACCTGATGTTCACTGCAGGTATGTGGCATCACATGTCTTAACCTGACCATGAGTGACACAAGAATTTCAGTCAATGACTACCCAATGTTTCTGAACAAAAAAGCCCAAAATCTATACATCCAAAATGCCATTGACAATGGTGCTAAATGCACTGATTCTAATGGGTTGGGGCACATTTCTTTTTCAACATTGAGTATTTTTCATTATACATGCTAACTTGTTGAAAGCAGCTGTAGACTCTGCTTTCAAAAACAAAATATGATTCAGTTTAAGAGTGCATTATCCAGTTTTTCATGGTTCCCCTTTGGTCTTGTGCCCACCTCTTCCTCTTGGTTGTTCTTGTATTTGTTCTTGTATGGTGACTCCCTCGTGACTGGTGCCATGCTGGCTTCCTCCAAGGTACACTGAGGTAGGATGTCACAGTGACGGGAGCCAGCAGTTCTGGCTCACAGTGGCTGATGATGTTGCACATGACCTGCAGAGGAGATAAAAAAGTAGTCTGCGAATGACTAATGCCTTCATGATCACTTGTCAAGTTATTATAGCTGATTTTCTACGATCACAAACTTTTCACTATTGAAGCAATTAGACCAGCACATTACCAAAAAAGACCAACTTGAGGCTTCCATTCAAATTCAGTCAAAAACTATTCAAACAAGCTGTAACAAAACTGCAACAAGTGCAGCAAAAGCATTCCTTTGTTACTCTGTTCACCCTCCTACTTGTGACTGGTCTTGTAATGGCGTCGACCACGTTTTCTTGTTGACTTGGTTCAAAACTGGCCATCCAAAACAGTGCCTGATAATGCTTAAAGTAGGCCTACTGAAGTTCATTTAAGCTATACTGTCGCAGACACCAAAAGAAATAATAAACTACATGTGGACACTTAAACTTTTTAAACATAGAGTAGAGGCAAGAGATAATGAACTGGGGCATTGATTTTGTTAGTCCTGAGAAGAGAAAGCCAATCGCAGCAATAGAGGAGTTTCACATTAGCGCCGTCTGCGCATATCCGCATCAAAACCAAGGCTCTCTTTGTTGAACTTGGTTGTGCGCGCCCACTATGTCGACACAGTACATGCAGTATCCGGTTCGTAAGTGTGACGCCACTGCAGTTTAACCCACGCCCACTGCACATGCAGATACACAACCATCGCAGTAGGCCTACGTTAGTTCACGGTAAATTGCTGTTATTTTTCTTTTGATTTTACATGTCGAGTCATCCTGAAAGACTCTTCCACAAAAATTTGCATCCTGAAAAGTCTGAATTTAACATACCTTTTTATATTTTGTGTCTTGATTCCTTACTTTCAATTGTCTCATCGTATTAAGAATTGAAGCCGACACATACAGCCTCGTTTTCAAACGCAGAAGTGTGCAGATTGGGATCCCTCTATTTGTCTTGTTCATGGATACAACACCCTGGTTGGGTTTAAGCAGGTAATTGAAGGCTTCTATGACATGACTTTCTAACAGATCACCAGGTTTTTAATATCCTTGCATAAACATCTGGAAATTTCCAAAAACATACTTTGGCAGTGATCTGAATGCACTGAATGAGAACATATACCGACTTGAGGTCCAAACGTGATGGTTTGTCACCAGAGTTTTCTACCCTCCCTGTCACAACTTTTTAACTTCACTGTTAATGCCCAGTGCTTTGTCCAAAAACCTGGGTAAGCATTGGGAGGAGGCCTGGAGACAGAAATACTCACTGAAATGAAATTAAACAATGCCTCACTAAAAATATCTGGCTCACCACAAGCTGATGCAGGTGGGCAAAACAAAATCCAAATTTCAAGGTAAACCTGCAAAAAAATTCAGCCAAGGCTGCATGGTATTGACCAACACACTTCCACACTCCTGACATCCATGCTGAAGCTCAATGAGTTTGCTCCTGAGATATACTCTACATCACATACCATGCTCTATCCCATATGCGCTATAAAGTTCAGGGTCATACGTGCATTACAACCTGTGCACACTAACATGTGGCTTGTTGGTCCAGCCAGACGTTGCAAGAACAAACACTAGGTGCATGTGCAATTCGCAGCCACATCCAAACTATTTGGATGAGGCCCTTCACAGCTGTGGCTAAATTGAACACATATAAGATCGTCAGTGCTAAAACGAAATGAGAACATTCCAGACTTGGGCTTTGTATTTCAGAACTTGGTGCCTTTGACTTGTAGTCAGAGTCATGTGATGTTCTAAAGCCAATTTTTTTTGGGGGGGGCTAGACTCTCACACGTGACGTCACCTTTTAACTTTTGCAACTGCTCTGTTCATGTTATTACTTTTTAAATTTTTTTTATTTGCCTTTTTGGTGGGGAGGGGCTAGACAAAAGCTAGAGCCCCCATCTTACGGTGTTGGGATCTTGCTTTAGGATGCATATTGCTTTAGGATGTCCTGCATGTTGCAATAAAAGATGCTATCAGCCTGAATTATCTCTGGTATTACAGAGCTCTGGAAGTGACATAGTTTTTCTTGGGACAACCATATCAACATGTTGACATTCTGAGATAGTTCAGCACAGGATAATGACATAAAAGTTGGATGGCGATATTCTGAGATGATTTTTCAATGGATGATGACAAAGTAAAAGGGAAATGTAATGACATTATTTTGCTTGATGTCATCATCATGTAATAAACTACATGTATCTCAGGACATCATCATCTAACAGTTAAGATGTCGTCAACTCGTGATAAACTATCTCTAAATGTCGACATCTTGCGAAAAAAGTCACAATCTCAACAAGTTGGGTGGCACTTTCAGAGCTCTCGAGAAATAGGACATTTTAAACACCATGTCAATTTTTGGGTTTTTGATTGACAGCAACCAAGTTTACAGTTCATCAAACAGGAAATGTTTTACATTTCAATTGTACTGTTTAAGGATTTATTTCTCATGATTTTTTCTTCTAATCAAAGGATTTTCATTTGCGTTCCATTTTGCCCACAATGCAGAATGTTCAGTGTAATTTATAAGAAAAGATATCACATTGCCTGCATTACTACATAATCTACGTTTAACAGGATAGGGTTTTATTCCGCATGGGAAGAATCCTGTCTAAAGGTACATCTGGACACCCACATCAATTTGTCAGAACATCATTTTGGTAATATATGAATAACTGTATTTGTCTCATCTTTATCTACATGTAAGTACCAGTACATGAATCCTAAAATGCCAGAGTTGGCTAATAACAATCCACGTGAAATACACTACATGTAATTTCCTTACTTTGTATACAACCATTACGCAAGACACAGGTCTGTTTATCTATTAATACTAAATTTCCACTTGTGTAAAAAAAAAATCTACTTAATCATAAGCACATTTTAAAGCACTGTGCACATCATAATTTATGCACTGGGTACAATGCAGGCAATGATAAAAGTCTGGGTACCAGGCAAATGTTTAAAGGCACCATGATAAAGCACAAGATACCTGCCGATCAATATCATGACATCAGAACCAATTGTGAAATTGTAGACATCATAAAACCCAAAGACATCCAGCGGACTCAGACTGGTTTGGAGTATGTGGGCACTTTTCAAACTGCTGTTAAAACACAGCCGAGGACCCATATATTCTTTGGCATGTGACAGAGCTCAACACCATAAAAGGAGATGCTTGCACTGCACGCCTGAAGCAGACACCATAGCCACAATCACAAGAAGTGGCTAAAACTCTTGAACAAAATCTTGAGAAAATTTTCAATGTTTCACTTGTTCAGAGGTTTTGAGTGAAAAAAAAAGATTAATGGTATGCTGGCTAAGTTTGAAATGGTATTTTTAAAACTGGAAAATGCTGATAACGGTCCTCACCTTCGGCTCAGACAATTATCAGTGACCAAATTTCAAGCTGGTTTGAAATCACATGTTTAAACGTGTTCCAGCATGCTACTTTTTGCTTATTTTGAAACCTCATTGAGTGCAATCACCTTCAAAAAGGGAAATGTACAAATAAATACATGGTAAAGACTCCTGCATCTTGAGCACAAAGGCCAACTTCAACCATCATACACTGTACTTCTAAATGAACAACCTGTACATCTGTTGCCTGTATACTGGGTTACAGTCAGCAAATTAGGCATGGACCTATGGAAATTGACAACTCACAGCTGAACCTGCTTCATGTATATACATGTGTTTTTGCAGCCGCCAAACACTCAACCAGAAAATCTGTGTATAAATCACAAGGATCAAATTTCAAAACTGCACATGTTCAAGAAATGGTTACAACTGATGGAGTCTCCTTCATATTCCTCCACCCAAAATATGTCTCCGTCTTTCCTCATAGCCAATCTACAAAGATGACTCTAGTTGATAAGGTGTGAAGAACATGCCTGCTTTGCTGTCAAAGTCTGGTTCCTAGAAAGAGGGTGGTAGTGGCTGAAAGAATACTATTTTGAGGGGAACGATTTTGGTAAAATTTCAGTGGAGTTGAAGGTGAGTGATGAAGGAGTTGAGAATGACCGAGAGGGGAGTTCCTTCCATAAAATCAGTCTTGTTGACCAAATATCTGTCAATGATTCAGTTGGAGGAGTCAGGATTCACGAAAAATGTTGCCAATCTTTGCTGCCAGCCGGGAAGCTACAGTCACCTGGTTGGAACTTCCGATCTAAAGACAGGTATACCATGGCCATGATGGCATCCTTTGTACTTTGAGCGTGAGCAAGGTGCCCAAAGGTTTACAAAGGCTGTGCATCAGCGAATTGTGCCTTGGCTCAGCTTCAGATTTACGACTCATTACTGAGAAGTTCTCATCCCACCTCACTCCTGGGATGGTTAACTGTGTACTTAAGCCACTGCACTGTCTATACACTGCACATCTTTGGCAATATGGCCTCTCAAATTATGTAGTACAGATCAAAAGAACTTGACACCTTCACTCGTGCCAAATGACATGACTTCGGCTTTCCTCTGTTTTTCTAGTGTCCTCAATGCCCTTTTCAAGAGCCAGTCATCCAGACCATAGAACTCTGGGGAGAAAACAGACCAATAGGCAGCGTCTGAGTAACCTGAATACAGTTTGAAATTATTTGTGTACCTATGAAGTCACAAGTCAGGAACTACGTCAATTTGCTATTCATGAGTGTTTCATAACTGGCTGTAGCCAACATTAATTCGGACACGCCTTTAAAACAGTGGATGGTTATCCTTTACCATACCTGCCAAATACTTAGACTTTTGCACAGAAGTTTAGTGGAAGTTGGTGGAGGGTGTGACCGAGAATAGCCCTTGCTCCCTCCCTGTCAGTTGACTTACAGCAGAATGCAAAATTAAACTGGGTAACTTCAGGCTCATCTTGAGGTTGTGTAAACAGGCTTTTATAGGGTAACTTGAAGTTCTACCTCGAGGGCATCTACTTCATCCCTAATCTACCAATCGGATGTAACTTGAGGTTTTAACGAGGGCACTTACTTCATCAGTGATCCGCCAAGCACATGGAAGGGATTTATCAAGCTATAATTCTTGATGACACTTGCTGAGAGTCTTTTTTGCATATATCATTTTTGTTTCTTTTGGAAAAATCACTGTATCGAAGTGAGTAACGAACTCTCTCCTGCAAAAATCTGAAATGAGGACTACTACGCAAATGTGCTCACCTTCTTGCTTCGTGTCATCCCCGTGGGTTAGTTCGTACAGGGTACAGACAGAATTTGTCATACCATTACTGGCCGCCTATTGAAAGGAAATGACAGTTAAGCCCCAAAAAATCAAGTTCTGTTGAATAGAAAGCGTCAAAATTGAAAGGAAAAATCATAAAGTTTGTCAAAGAATTCAGAGCAAAATTCTGAGGCATGCTATTATACCACTGGGTGCTGCAGTGACCTCAATTCCCCCCCCCCCCCCCCCGCATCACTTATCTTGGCTTCCATACAGATGAACTGTTTTGAAATATCCATACATGTACACATTTGCACTGATGACGCCACACTTTGTTTACTTTCCTATGAAGCCAGTAGAGGCCTACGGTCCAATGATCACCACAGGGAAGCAGACAGTAAATCTCCACAAGATGAGACTGGATCATACCAACAACACCCCATCCCAGGGAGCCGCAAGAAGTTCAATCATACAGGGAACAGTTAATGAGAATTCGGTACTCGTATATGAAATGACATAAAAGTGTGACGTTGTTTAATTTGTAGCAAAGACCTGCATCATATTGCCAGGGAGACTGTTCCATCCAGGAACTACAAGTACATGGACCGTGGCACAGATAAACAGATCAACGCCAACTGGGCTGTTGCACATGATGCAGGTCCTGCTACCAGTGAGTCAACCCCCGTGACAGCAAGGAATATGTTATCAAAGGAATGCTTTGTGTCTGACTTGCAAAGGTATCCTTTCCACTTTTGTTTTTTAGGACTAAGCTGGAACCAGAACTGCTGCTGATACTTTCAAATGTAGGGCTGGAAGATACATAACTGTGAAAAGAGGTTCGGGGAAGGAGAACAGTGAGCACAATCCTTACCCATCTATAAATAAGGTTGCCCCACTCTTCAGGAGTTCTCCACATGACAAGACACTGTGTCCTCGTCTTGTCAGTCCATTCTATATGTCCTGCAACAAGAAACATTTTTAACCCCTTCGCTACGGAGGATTGCTACTGCCGCACCATTGTGCGAGAATTAGTGCATACAGTCTATTCATCCTGCAGCTGCTGGTCCAATGGGGCCTGCTGCTGGACAAAGCCCGCCATTCAAGGCATACCACAGCCCAGCAGTCCCGGTCAAAATAATCCCGCCGTGAAGGGGTTAATTGATATCACTCAAATAAAGGACACCATCTGGTAATTATACCTAGCCTTGAACCATCCAGTTTCTGAAGAATTTGAGACGGCCTTGGATGTTTTGAGAGGGCATTTTTGAACACGTGGATTCGGCTTAGACTTCAGTTTCGCTTGTTCCAGTCAGAGCTTGAACATGTGGTTTCCAAAGATGCTTCAAAATGGCTGGAACAGCGAAACTGAAGTCTAAGCCAAATCCACCTGTTTTGAAAACACCCATAGAGCTGCAAAATCCAAGTTTAAAGTGCTGATTAAGCCAACATGAAAGGCTGGCATTCCCAATGAGTCAGTTCGGTATCCCAACAGCACATGCCCAAAACGGACCGTGTCAGAAGTCATTTGGATATGCGTGTGAAGTCTGCCCGCCCTATGCCGAAACGCGCACGTGCTTTGTTCCAAAATGACCCTACTTTTCTAAAATACCGACCTAGCTCATCAAGGATAGAAATTTACTTTTTAAAATGATAGGGGGGTTTCATTTGTGAAAGGACTCACCTTTGGCCCCAAGTTCTTCTAGAATGGTATAAATTGCATCTATGGAAAGTTTTCCTGTGACAGTTAAGGAAACTACAAATTATTTGATCCAAGTACAAGTGTACGGTTGTTTTGTTTACAAGTCAAATAACATTATCTCTAACTAGCCAAAAAGTAAATTTCACATTCAGTTTGGCAAACCAAAAACAAAAAAATGCCTATTTCCTTTATTGCATGGGCTTGGGTAGAGAAGTTTATTGGATGGTTGTATCAGGTACTATTTCATTTGTTACAATTGATTTTTTAAACTAGGTTTCTGTAGGATTTTTAGAATTCTGCAGCAATCTAAATTTAGACCAAGCCCAAATTACCCCCTGCACTCTTCATCTTTAGAGTTTAATTACAAAGACAATGGCCAACCTCCTGCACAATGATTTTAGGGAAAGTTGAAAAGTTTGCAACTTGTACTGCATGAGTGTAATTAACTAGATGTTGAACTTAGGTTCTGAATGACAGTGTAGGCAAAGACCTACCAACTACTAATAAATTCAACCAAGAAAATAGTGCCCTTAGGTTAAGGATACGGTCTATCTTTGCATTCTTGAAGAGTGATGAAGACTGGATTTCTTTGACATCTAGATTGAAGATCTTGTGATGTTTGTGGTAGGCTAGGACCAGGTCACACCATGCTGCCAACTGCTTCTTCCTTGTCTCCAAGTTGGGCTGTAACCTGAGAAAGCATAAATAAAAAGTAAATGGACAAAATACAGAGCCTCACGCAGGAAGATATATAATTACATGCGTATGTACGAAAAACTTCCAATATCTGAAAAGACTCTTATAATTAACAAGGTGTCCTGAGACTTCCCTGAATCTGTTTGCTATACATTTGTGAGAAAATCACATATCAAAAAATTATGAAATAAAAATAATGTCATTTCAAACATGGGTGAACCATAGAGCAAGGTTCAACTTGTGATGTCAGGCCTAACATTTGGTTGGCAGGTTGGATTTCACATTAAAAGGGGCCTGGCCACTACTTAACATTCGTGACCGCAATAGTAAGCAAGTCCCTATTGCTCCTCATCAGGTCACAGACATTACACATACAGAGTGACACTTTAGGTAACTATTAACAAGTTAATTTTTTCAAATCCCAAGGACCTTGTTAAAACAGTGTTCCACTGTACAACACTATCTTAAATGGTGTTAATGACCTGGTTGTATTCCCACATAAAACATTATTCATTACCACCCAAGAAAGAACATGATGGATGTTTATTATGCAGATGCTTTCGAGTCAACTCGTACCTCGAGTTAAGACCACTCGTACCTTCATTTTTGCAATTCATTTGTCACTTTCTTGTTTTTTTCTTTTTTGACATGTTCAAGGATCAGATTTGACAAACATATCGAGAAAATGCCCTCATAGATCTTCCGGAGAGCTCTAAAGTGCCGGCACGATTTTTTGCATCATCCAGCCTCAGGTGTGTGCACCATCGGTTTACATGACGGATGTTGAACAACCCAACCGTTTACCAACTTGACTTGGGACAACTCGACCACTGAGAGAGGTGGTGACGCTGCAGTACCATGAGTACACTGGTATACAGCTGCTGGCATCTGTGCATAAGAGACTGTAATTCTGTCTTCCAATTTTGGAGTTTTGGGCTGTATCTCAAAGAATAACTACAACCGAAGCAGTTCTTGCTTGGTTATGACTGCCGAAATGTCACATTACGTCACTTGACCCCTCATTGTCTCGACGGCTCTTCCGTGTCAAGACATCTAAACTGCTGCCAAAGTTTTGGAAGAGCCCATTGGTACATGTAGTATCTTATCGACCAGTCCGTTTATTACATATGTCTTGACATGGAACAGCCGTCGAGACGATGAGGGGTCAAGTGACATTTTGTTCAACGATCTTATTTTAAAGATGGTGACTGAGAGAGCGAGCTCATTAGATTGAATGGATATAGGAAAAAGACTGGAAAATACCTGAATAACGTGAGTGAAATCATTCAATAAATGGTTTTTAGAAAGCGGAAAGGTCAAGAATCATGTTCGTGTGCAAAAGAAATTGCGCCCACGATAAGTGGGTGCGCTGAAATGTTCAATACGCCGACACGAAATTGCGTATACGGATGTGTGGCTAAGGATGGATCAGGAGTGAGAGTCCGTGCCACACTAGTGGGGCTAGCCATTTGCGATCCCGTCTGCATGTCTCCCGGTCTCCCACTTCAACCACTGCAATACCTTTCTGCAATAAGTCATTTCAATTAGTTTAGGCGACCAAAATGACTACAATACTTACGTAAAAAATGGGGGAAATTCATACTGCCAAGGCCACTGAAAGTTTGCCATCTCGTGTTATTCTTCCAACGTTTTGGCATCACTTTTGCACGAAGCGCCCTCTTTAGGCATTGATGGAACTGAAGCAATCAGTGATGATCTGCCGGCGGAGCAGTTATGCTATGGCGGCCGATATAGGACACCACAGCGATGGGTCTGCTCGTTTTGATTCAAACGGCCCCAGAACATACACCTTAGTCTTGTTATAGCGCGTAGGTGGAAGAGCCGATACAAGACCAAAGTCTCGTGGATTTTCGGGTCCTAGAGTCATCACCATTTAAATGGCGAACAGTGAACATGTACAAATTGCTTTGCATATTTTCCCACATCTATCACAATAGACCTACAACATAATGACGTAATGCAGTGTTTACCGCGGTGCATTGTGGGTGAAAGTTGGGGATGTTGCAGGAACGCGTCGACGTGACACGTTATGTGTAACGTATACCACATGGCGTGTATCGACCTGACACCAAAAAAGGCAAAAATCAAAAAAATTCCAGATTATCGTTCGAAATGGTCCATGTGAACTGCTGTACGTGTTCCATTGTGTTTATCAAGCACTCAACGAACGCAAGAGCTGCGTTTTTAAACTTCCACAGGACTGCAAAAAGGTGACAGATTTCCGTGAGAAATAAGGCCATCAAAGAGAAGTCCAAGTGGACCTTTGTATGCAGTCTACGTTTTTGACAAAACTTACGATGTACAGGATCCAAAGATTTTCCCGTGGACAAGTGAGCGACACGTTATGTGTATTAACGTGTCACGTCGACGCCTTCCTGCAACATCCCCACCTTTCACCCACAATGCACCGCGGTATACACTGCATTACGTCATTATGTTGTAGGTCTATACATTTTCTTGGTATTTTGTTGCATATCGATTTTAACTTTTGCAATTTGACTGCTTTGGCTTTTAAAAGGCTAACGGACTTGCGCGCGTTGAATTTAAAAATACAGAAAGGACATCCTGGCATTGTTTTAGTGGACGTCTTCCTGTCGACACTGCTATTTTTACAATGGGAAACTAGTCTATTTCTTGTTCCATCGGTATAAGCTCCCGTTTACCGTGATTCACTTATGCACATTCAAATGGACATTGTTTATAACTTCAGCAAACATTACAACGCGCACAGAAAACACAATGTAAAAACAGATAGAAAGACGCATTCAGGCAGACAGCATGCGCGGTTTGCCTAAACTTTTAGTGCATGCCTTGTCAAAAGATGACTGGAAAATGAGTTACGATCACGTATGTAAACCTACAAGTAAAGTAATGAAACGAATGAATGTCCATCACGAACTTGTATAGTGGGCGAGGCAGATACCGACGCGAACAACAGCATAATTAAAACCACTGCAAACTCTTCTGGCACTACTAGTGCATTCTGCGGGACATCATACATTACCCTTCTCATCCAAGTAGATTCAGAGATCCACTGCTGTATACGAGCTCACGTTCAACGAGAGGGACATCAGTGCAGTATACTCTTATTTTAGGCGTAACTGGCTAATAAGAAGTATCAGGATGCGGTGAGCAACAGAGGCCCTAAGCAACAATGAAAAAATCAACACTGGTACTGTATGCCTGCCCAATAGCGTTCACCGTGACATCCTCGAGCGGATTTGACTGACTAGGCGACAGATCGGACGCGCTGTGTCATTAGTCAGTGCCAATCAGCCCGTAAGGAATCTCAAGGGAACGCCCATTTTCTGTTTGTTCCGTCCGTCCGGTTACCTGTGTAACTCAGAGATTTTACAACCCGCCCAAAGCACCAATGACAACTCAGTGGAAAACTATAAAGACAGAGCAATATTCAACTCGTGCTAAAGGCCGCAAACTGTGAGGAGACTAGAGAAAGTTTGTCTATTCTTTTTATCACAGACGTAAAATACGCCGATCTAGTGAGCCCCACCCACTGCGCACGTGGGCGCTTAGCACGTCAACTTCTCCAATGCCACATTACAGGTTCCCGGTCCCGCACATCATAGGCGCGCCGACCGCTGAAAATCGGTTAGACCGACGACCTATAAGCTTCATTTTAGGTGTAATGTGCTCCCATTGCATGCGGTATCAGTCCTGTGGCGTATCCAGGTTTCGGACTGTCCATCCAAATATCGTGCTGACAGCCGCAGGAGAGATGTTGTTTGGGGCTCCTTTGAGCTTCACTAGGCAGTGCCGACGCGATGCAGTCTGCCCCTATTAGTTATACTGGTTGGACGTTTCTTGCGGAGAGGAGTGGTAAGCCTCTTAGATGCAGCCATTTTTCTTGCAGCTCGTCTGCCGACACACGACGAACGAAATATCATTTGCAGCAAAGGCACTCTCAGTGTGATATCTCCCGTTCATGATCATCCCTGGGTGAGACGCTGAAGTTCGTTCTGGACTGCATCCCCATTTACAGTTTCAGCTTGAAGGGATTCCAATTGGTTAATTATCTGATGTTTCTCTGTTGAACTCTGGAGAACGAGCATGCGCTCTTCAAATTGATTGTATCGTATGTCTCAAGCGTCCCATTTGTGCCATGTACAGTCAAGAGGCTGACTTTATTAAGGACGGGTTGACTCGTTGTCCACCGTTGGCTTTGTCCCCACCCCCACAGGAAAGGACTGTGCTCGGGTCTTTGGCGGTGGCTTGCCAAGTCGTTTAGGCTAGAACGGTGATCTCCTTGGCACTTGTTGCATTGCTTCAGGAATGGACGTATCCCCACCATACCTCTTGGCGCACTTGAAACATATCGCTCGTCGTCGAGAGCTATTTATTTAAACTTCTTCTCGGCATTCCACTTCAGGAATTCAGCACAGATGTCTTAGAAATGCCAAGTCTCATTCTTCTGAATGTGCAGGTAGGTTACCCTCAGAGTCAACGTTTTTCCTTTTCTATCTTTTGATGCAGCATTAGCCTCTTTGACACCATTGGTAAGGATCACCGTTGACTCCTCAGTGTCCAACCGAGTACTTGCCAGGTAGCTTTGAGCTGGTGGCGGTTGTTCTCTTGTAGACTTCTGTGGTGCATGGTGGGTGCTTCTGACATGGTTCTTGCCTTTCCGGATTGACAAGATCTTTCCGGTCTTCCCCTGGTTAGACTTCTCCAACAGGATCCGTCGATCTGGGCCAGTCTTCCTCTCATATAGCTATTTACTCTAGTGCTTGATGGTATATTGGTGCCCTTGACCTTTCTGCCACATGATTGGAAAGGAATTCTGTCAGAAGGAGGTCAGAACGTTTCCTAACCAGACCAGCTGCATAGTGACGGTGCTTAAGCTCAAAGTTGAACTTTGATGCCGTCTACACCAGAATAGCCAATACCAATACACTGCTTTTTGTCATGTTCAACTTCAAATTTGGGGATGCGCAGCTTAGGCAAACTGTCAAGGAATACACCATGCCCTTGTAGGTATGTCAGCCTTAACTGGCAATTTGCCTACTGAGTTCTCGACCTTTGACCATAAATCTTCTCTTTGACTGCAGCTTCATCGTTATTGCTGGATTTATCAGATGGATTGATGGAATTTGTCAATCAGCCTTGGCCGATGAAATGTGGGCGATTATTGACTGAGTAGTCCCGCTGGCTGGAGACTGTCATGGAGTAATAGAGGTTGGGACTCGATCAGCACTTGTGGCGGCCACCCCAGAAACTCATGAACCCTCACTGGGAAATAAGTTACATATAAGTGACATTTGTGTATATGAAGGGGTGGTACTGGTAAACCTGCTCCTATGCATGCAAAACAGGCACAGTGAATGTAATCACTGTACGTGGACCTACATGTAGATTTACCTGTGTATTTGGCTGTACACTGGAACGGATGTAACTACAACACAATTATTGCACTATCGGTGTTACACGAGGACGTGTCATGCATACTAGTTCCATTAGAAGACGCAGCAAGTGTAACCGAGTGACGGTTACATATGAGCATTGTATGTTGTAATAATGTCATGGGACATGGGTGGAAGTCCAAAGTCCCATGTGGTTTCACATGTTTTCCTGTCGCAGTTTGCTGCCTCGCAAGCTCCCGTTGCAGTATTCTGTCTCCGAGTGAATCTTCAATTCCTTGAGTTGTATGTTTACAGTCCTCTATCTTGAAGGTTTGCATCCAGTCGAGCTTCAACTGACTGGCGCTGCATCTGAATTTCTCGCTCAACTTGTTCCAGACCTGTAGCCTCTTCTTCACAGGCTGTTTTCCTGTCAAATGCGGATTATCTCCTCCACAGCTGCCCGCATCAAGGCATGGAGTCATTGACCGCCTTCTTGATCTGCCAATCTCGTCTGGATGATGACGATTTTTGCAGAGTTACGGGTCCTCAAGCTCCCCCATGAGTGGCCATTTTGAACTGATTTGGGGCAATGCATGGTTGTAAGTTCCTAGTTAGGCCTATTTCACTGACAAGAACCAACTCAGGCTACAGTGTACTCGTACATATGCGAACTTGTAGACTAACTCGTAGGCACTTTGGTCAACTTGTCCGCCAACCAACGTGAACGTTGACCACCTCGCCGTGTGGTAGCTTATTCGTGAGCCACAAATCAACAAACCATCGTTTTTAATCTGAAATCGGTCAATGAGACGTTAAATGACTGGAAAATGGTGCTTTTGACCAAATTGTTTGATGCATTAAATTAAGTTGCATTATATCATATTAATGAACCACTCCGTTTTCAAAGAATAGTACAAGATTTTATAGCCATTGGCAAATGAAATTTCACAAATACAATAGTCAAGAAATATGAATACTAGGCAAAGCAACTTTTTATTGATAGGTTACAAGTCAAATCATCAGTACATATACAACATGGAATATTTTCTAACCGAACTGGGTGGGTGTTAAGTTGGGGTAAAGGACAACAGAGTATCACTTATCCTCACATGTGTCAACTGAATGTACAGTTTGGCGTACGAGTTGGTGGCCGTCCAAGTTGGTTGGTGTATGTTGGCACATACGAGTTGGCATACATACAAGTTGACCAGCATTCCCCTGAGATTCTTCTGCTTGAAGGGCTAAAAAATATGGGAAGACTTTGTTGGGCTCAGCAGAGCTGCTGGTTGGTAGGAAATCTCATCAGTAAATTAATGCTGGCTAATTTAATACGAATATATGCTTTGCTTTTAAGGTCTGGCTTATTCCCATTTCTCTCTTGTATTCTCTCTAGTTTGATCAGTCTCTGTTGTCTTTTCAATCTTTTTTCATGCTGCAATAATTCACAATTATTGTATGTATTAAAAAGCAACAAGTAACTAAGAATATTATCACTAATTACAGTGATAATAAACGAGAGATATTGGTACGTGAAGATTACGCTCTAGTCTGTTCAGAGTGAAACATGAAATATTTATAAGACTTAGAGGTTTTCATGGCTGACTAAGGGGGAAACCTAACTAGGGAGTCCTAGGGTATAGGAGACCCATTGGACTGGGATGTGAGGATGGGTCGCCAGATATCGCTGATGTTGAAGCCGATGTCTTGGGGAACTGTGTCGTGCTTGATGATTTCCATGGCTTCTCTAATGCGGCGGGGATACCATCGTTCGATGCTGGTGATAAGTTCAGCTTGGCTCCAGTTGATTTGATGGTCTTCAGCTCTCCCTTCCTACCATGGGCTTTGTGCTCGTTGATTCGGGTAGGGAGGTCCCTGCCCGTCTCGCCGATGTACACTTTGCCGCATTGGCAAGGAATTCTGTACACCCCCGGTCTGCGCTGGGGGTCCTGTCGGTCCTTATGCGAAGTAAGCAGGTGATGCAACTGAAGTGGGGCTGTGTGAAAAACTTTAATACCGTGCTTGTGGAGAATCCGCTGGATGTGGTGGGAGGTGTTGCCTAAGTAGGGGAGGGTAATGGAACTAGGGGCCCTAACTAGTTGGCTTTGGGTATAGGAGACCCTTCGGCCGGGGGTGGATCTGGGATCTTAGGTCTTGACTTGGCTTGGCTTGTATCCGTTACGTTGCACAATGCAGTGATGTGGTGGAGTTCTTGACCGAGGAATTCTTTGTCGCAGATGTTGTATGCCCTGCGGACCAGGGCCCGGTTGACGGATGACTTAATCTTGGGGTGGTGGAAGGAAGTATTGTGGAGATACCTGTCCGTGTGGGTGGGCTTGCGGTAGACAGTGCGTGCTGGGTTGCCGTTCTCCTTTCTGGTCACTTCAACATCAAGAAACGAAATGTTGCCATTACGTTCTTGTTCCATGGTGAATTGGATGCTGCTGTGAAGCCCGTTGAGGTGTTCCAGAAAGAGTTGGAGGTTGTCCTGCCCGTGTTGCCAGATGACGAAAGTAGGCCTATCGTCCACATATCGGAGCCAAACTTTGGGCCTGTGGTCTGATGTATTGATGGCAAGCTGCTCAAATTCCTCCATGAACATGTCAGCCAGAACCGGGGATATAGGAGATCCCATGGAGGTTCCAGCTGACTGTTCGAAGAATGGCGCCCCATCCTCACATCCCAGTCCAATGGGTCTCCTATACCCTAGGACTCCCTAGTTAGGTTTCCCCCTTAGTCAGCCTATGGGTCTTCTATACCCCTTGGCACCCAGCTATTCACTCTCCCACTGCCAACCCCAACTGACACGCTCCGGTAAACACACACACAGGGCATGCAGCTCCAGGATCCAGTGCAGCATCCATCACTGTTCCCGCCTTAACGCCTCACCGAGCTAATCCCTACATCTGGATCCCTCTCTACACCATATAAGCTCCACTCCCAGTTAGAATCCTGCAGTCTCCTGAAGACGGACAGAGTACACTGTTCGAAACGTCGAGTTATTCCCCGGTTCTTCTCAGAACCACACATACTCAAAGAAGAGATAAATACATGGTGTTACCGCAATCTTTACTATAGATGAAATATTTACATATTATGTAAATAACCCACGTGTAATCCTCAGGCATACAGTGTTTTATTATAAACTACTTAGTCTTTATTACATTGTTTACAAGTTGGCTGGGGTTGTGGTTTCTACCGAGTCTGCAGTTGAGTCAGCTACATATGAGAGGGATTATGTAACTTAAGAGACGATAACACCACTAGATTGTAATTAGATTGTGAAAGATCCGGTTGATAGACGCACTTGTGGCGTTCAACCGCAGGGCTTCACGTTGTCGGTCCAATTACGCCACCTCGGATAAGGACTGATCGCACATAAAGTACATCTTTTGAACCCTGGGACGCATCAGTGTTTGACCAAGTGCGTGTCGAATTGGTGGCAGCGGTGGGATTCGTTGTTGTCAAGACGGAGTTCACGACTGGTGGAAAAGTGATCAGCGCATGATACCGGACGGGCAGTTGGAGTGCAATTGGAGACATCACAAGATTTATGCACGGCCGGAGGAGTTGCAGTGTTAATATGAGTGTCACCCATGAAGGCCCGCTGTTTATCGTTTGGAGTGCGATCCGTGAAGGATTCACACGATGGCATCAAGATGCCTACAACCCGACAGGCCCGGCAGTGCAGAGTGATGTGAGAACGAAGAGAAGTTCACACGCTCATCAGGAACTAGGGAGAATTTCGGAGGAACTGCCGACCCGACGGATGGATGGCATACATTGTGAGGAACACTGGCAGTGTTCTCGTAGATGCATTGAGAGTGCCATTGAGTGACGTAATGACTGTCAGATGAAAACTACTAGTGATGCGGAATGCTGATGCACAACGTGATGTGAGTGAGATTCCAATAATGACACCCATAGCAACTGTTGCTAGGGGGCAACCAGAATGGAAATCGTCGCTGTAGGGGAACTGCAGTTTGGATACCTCTGCAAGATCTGTGGATAAACAAGACGTAGGTAACATTGGAGATGTGCAGCGGACTCGGAGGAAACTGTGTTGAGTACCGGATAGATTTTGGGGGATGTGTCCTGGAAATATTATAAGGCACATTTTGAATCGTATGCTGTCATCATCAAAGGATGGACTGAAGAGGAGAAAGCCGACATCGTGGCAGCTGAGCTGAAGGGAGCGGCAAAAGAAATGCTTGGTGACGGATTGCCAAGTGGAAAACTGACGAACAATGAGCTAACAGGAAGACTAGATCGGCGACATGGACCTGGAGAACAAGCTAAGACGTTCTTTGCCCAGCTGAGGAGTAGGAGCAGAAACCGCTATACGTCGATTGACGGAGTTAGCTTATCTGGAGCTGCATTTTTTGGATTCAATCTCGGATGCTGATATTTGGGTGGGCATATTCAGGGCCCATCCTAAAACCCTGGATGACGCGATTCAAGCACCTTTGGAAACTCAGTCGTTTCTGAAAGCGGAACAACACGGATGATTGCCCACGGTAACCGGCCTGATGGGGTCAATTGGGTTAGGACGTGTTGGGGGTAAAATGGTGAATTGAGCAGCTCCATTTCCACTGAAGTACTCCATTGTATAGCACGGCGTCTCAACATTAGCCTCTCCGAACCAAATCCTACTGGATTTGACAAAATGACAGAGTTTTGACAACCGTTTTGACAAAATGACAGAGGATGACAGCGTGTGCCTGGCGCTTTAACCAGGTGGCTCCGGGTAGGTGGAGCTAGTTAGACTCGGTTGCCAGTCCACCTGGGAGAAGGACCACTCTGATTTTTAAACCCAGGTAGGTAGAGCCCCTTACCCTTGGTTGGGAGTCTACCTGCTCGTAACCTAACTCGGACAAGGGCGAATGAGGGGCCTTGCCCCCAACGGCCAGGGTAGGTCCGAGAGGAGTGGCGCCCCCAGGCCTTATTAGCCTTGAAAGGCAATCCAATGGCGAATCTTGTAACTACAAATCCTATACTGCCAGTCCCGGGAGTGGACAGGAGCTGTGCTGCGGATAGTGGTGTTGGCCAGTGTTCTACTCGGCAGTATGACAGTGCCCCCCCCCAACACCTGACGACAGCATCAAGCCCAAAGCGATTCTGCGATGCAAGATGCCGTTCATTGTGGCCACTTTCAACGCAAACACTGTGAGGGAGGAGGGGAGGCTTAGAGAGATGGACCATTGTGCAGTGAAGTGTGGAGTGGAGATTTTGGGTGTGCACGAACACGGGAGAGTCCACTCAGACACAATTGTGTTTGAGCGAGAAGAGGGTAGCTATTTTATTACATCATCGGCATGGAGGAATGCGGCCCAGGCAGCTAACGGAGGGGTGGGGCTGCTTCTCAGTCCTCGAGCTAGAAGGTCTCTTCGAAGCGTTCGCTCTCATTCTGAGCGGATACTGGTTGCCGAGTTCGATAGCAACCCAGTTACAACTGTCCTCGTTGCCTACTCTCCAACTAACCTATCCCAAGTAAAGGACGTAGAGCTGATTTATGAGCAGCTCACAGCAGCTGTTAGGAGTATGCCTGCTCTTAACGTCGTTGCCATACTGGTTGACTTTAATTCGAGACTTGGATCCGACAATGTACCGTACACATGTCATTA
Organism: Acanthaster planci; assembly: GCF_054643075.1. Classification (NCBI taxonomy): domain Eukaryota; kingdom Metazoa; phylum Echinodermata; class Asteroidea; order Valvatida; family Acanthasteridae; genus Acanthaster; species Acanthaster planci. The sequence continues at coordinate 13,375,092 of NC_141779.1, read as the reverse complement.
TACTACACGCAGAAATGGTACGCTTATGTATGAGTTTATGACTGAGCATCAGCTACTCGCAGCCAACACCGAATTCCAGAGAAAGTATGGGAATAGGTTGACCTTCCGAGATAATGGCACTGGAATTATAAGGCAATTTGACTACATTCTAGTACGGAGGAAGTGGCGGAACAGCATCTTAAACGCTGAACCCTTCAGTTCGTTTGCTTCAGTGGGATCTGATCACAGAGTCGTCTCTATGAAAGTGAGTCTGAGTCTGAGAGTAAAATGAAATATGGAAGGTCATAAATAAGGTAACAGGGCGTAGGGGGGCAAAGGAAGGTCAGGTGACAGGAGCCACTGCAGAGGAAAGAGTGAACACGTGGTTCACCCACTTCAGTAAACTCCTAGGTAGTGTCCCGGAAATTGTGGACGTGGATGAAGAAATACCTGACATCCTCACTAACCTCGAGATCAACGATGGTCCATTCACCGCCCTGGAACTCACCAAGGTCAAGTTGACATTGCAACAAGGTAAGAGCGCCGGCCCAGATGGCATCCCCCCAGAAGTCTACAAAAACTGTGAGATTGATGATATCATTATGGAAATCTTTAACTGTGCCCTGATTAATCACGAAACTCCCTGGCAATAGTCGCTGTCAAACATCATTCCCGTGCCTAAATCTGCTGATCTTAGTAAAACTGACAACTACCGTGGCATTAGCCTCAAATGTATTATTGCAAAGATTTCAACCGTATGATATTAAACCGGTTACGCAGCGATATTGATCCTTACCTCTGACATAACGAAAATGGGTTTAGAGAGAAGAGATCAACAGTGGCACAGATTCTGACACTGAGACGAATAATTAAGGAAGTGAAGAGTAATAACCTCACAGCTGGCCTGACCTTCATCGACTTTAGAAGAGCATTTGATTCCATCCACAGAGGGAACATGTTGAGGATTCTTAAGCCTTACGGAGTCCCACCGAACCTGCTTGAAGATATTCGGTCGATGTACTAAGGAACGCAGTCTAAAGTGGTTACTCCCGACGGTACCACGGATGAATTCAATATTTTGGCAGGCGTCATGTAGGGGTACGACCTCGCCCCATTCATATTTATTGTTGTACTTGACTTTGCCCTCCGACGAGCTATCAGTGGATACTAGGTGGATCTTGGTCTCACAATGACACCAAGGAGATCAAGTTGCTACCCCGCAGTAGCCCTGGCCGACCTTGAATATGCTGATGACACCAGTCTCCTCTCCAACACCACTTCCCACGCACAAGAGTTTCTGACGCGTGTTGAGATTGAATGTAGCTGAGTGGGTCTCTCACTCAACGCAAGAAAGACGGAGTTGATCACATAAAACATCCCCGACCATGCTCCCCTGATTACCACAGAAGGCAGCCCTCTAATAGTGGTCAAGGACTTTAAGTATCTGGGGTCATGGGTTGACTCATCTGCAGAGGACATTCGCATTCGCAAAGCCCTTGCCTGGAAGGCTCTTAATGAAATGAAATCTGTGTGGAACTCAAGCATGTCAAGGGACGTTAAACCAAGTTTCTTCCAGGCCACAGTGGAGTCTTGCAGTATGGGTGTGAGTGCTGGACCTTAAACCCGGCCCATCGGAAGTCTATTGGTGGATGCTGCACCAGAATGCTGAGGGTTGTGCTCAACCTCGATTGGAGAGACCATGTGCCCAATAATATCCTTTATGGGGCACTATCACGGATCTCACAAAAGATCGCTTTCAGATGGATAGGCCTTGCAGGGCACTGTTACAGACACCCTGAGCTGCCGGTATTGTGGGAAGCAACACATGGAATAAAGTAAGGGGTACGTGGACAGAGGATGAGCTATGTTAGCGTCCTGAGGAGAGATATGGGCGTGGAGACCGCGACAGAGCTGGCTGATTGCATCAAGGATAAGGAAGGTTGTAATCGCCGTAGGAGGTCCCGCCTGCGGGCGACATAGAGAGAGGAAATTGATACCTCCGTCAAATTCAGACTATTACCCGAGAGAAATTCAACCGAGAGAAATTTATAGGACCAAGCAGTTAAATGTACTGCACAAACCTAACCAAAGCCATGGGGAGTGACGTAATGAACAACGGACAGAGCCAACCGACCTCGGGGAAGACGGCAGGAGCAACTAAGAAATTAAGATATTATGGCTGCCGAGAGGACGGGCTCTAAAAGCGAAACTATCCGAAGATGGAAAAACCGCGTGACACCGGCACTGCTGAGTGGATTTTACGTGCAAGGAGGAATAGATGATCACACCCTGATGTTTTGATCGACACTGGATAATCGGAAACAGTGATATTTATCTGCAGAATTACATGAGGATGTGTGACCAAATTTGCGACCAGTGCTGGATTATATTAATTAAGTTAGCTGATGGAAAATCGCTGACAGCACAAGGAATTGCGAGGATGACCGTAACCGTTAGAGGATTTAGCACCTCTTTCAAAATCCTCGTTGCTGGAATCAGAAATGAAGGTATCCTCGGCATGACTGTTCTTCTGGCATCTTGGAACAGCATTGATTTGGACATAGATAATACTTCCACATCGACGGGCAGTCGTGTGACCGTAAATCGCGGAAGTACCGCCTGGATGTGAAACTGTGATACCCGGCATTGTGCAGCAGAATGCGGGTCTACGTAGATGGGGATTTATTGAAACAAGTTACTGGGAATCGCTCATCGGAAAAAGGGTCATACAGTGGGACGTAGCTCTTTAGATGCTACGTCAGTACCGTGCCCTATTGGAGTGTTTAATCCAGGGATTGAGACAGTGATTACTATTTAAAGAGGGAGCGCGATGGATTGTGACGTCAGCGGACGATTCGGATATTGTACTGAAGCATGACGAACGTACTGTTTCGACACTGCAGAGATCAACGAAGAAGAGAACGCTGTGCCAGTGATAGCAGCGTGTTGAAACCTTCTCAGGTAATAACTTTGTCATCTTGTACTTCGATTAAAAGAATGTTTGGTTATTATTCTGGAATTTTGGATCGCACTTCTCTTCATTCGGTAACTTGTTTCACTTTTCCTTGTTAGCCTAAAAAAAAAATCAATTTTTAAATAAATTGCAACACGGATCACTTATTTGGGGGCTTATAATTATTCCCAAGGGAGGGTAGAATAATGTTTATCAACCTCACCCAGACAAGGATTATATTTACGTATTCTTTTCAACCTTACGGTGAGAAACCCGTGCCAAACCAGGCTGACAACGCTGACTAACAGATGTGAGCTGATTAGATTTTACAGACATAAAGAGCGCCAACGAGTGGTGAGAGAAGTTTCAGGAACAACACCATGAAGGTGGAGGCCAGTGCTTGCACCGGCCAAATCACAATGTGTATGCACTCAGATTCTTTACTGAAATAAAGCATTTTGTGTTCCACGAGTTCGCAGATTTGCAAAAAAGGCCGGTTTAGGCGACCAAAACGAATGCAAGCTTGTGTCTGAGTGGGATTCGGAAGAAATTGGTGCCTGAAAATGTTCTATTTTTCGAGAAGTGTAAGCATCGATTGTTCAAAATAGCGAGGGGCTTCACAACTTTTTGAAGGGGTAACCTTCTGTTGAACAAAGTATCTTCAAAAGTCATCGGTTAATTAATGAATGGAAATTCCAAAATTTTTTTTAAAACCCTCATAAAATGAGATTTTATTTGATGTGCGCCTCGAACGCCTGAGAAACTAGTGATTATTTGTCCTGATTTTTTGAAGTTCAGGTGGGCCCTATTTATCACTGTTGGCTGTGGCAGTTTACTTACTGGTCTGCGCGCCTCAGGTATAATAAACGTGCGTTTATATGTCTATGATCTGCGCCCATAAGTTGAAGATGCTCTCTCTATTCCGCTCCAGTGGCCACTTTTTAAACTAAAATTGGAGGTAAAAAAGGGCACCTGTTATAAAATATTGGGGGGTACTCTTCTCTTTTTATCTCCTCAGGTGCTGTGCCATCAATAAAACCACGTAGTTTATTAATGAGATTTATTTAATTATTTTTTAATTAATTGCGTCGCGTGTCCTGTATCATTCATCAATTTTCAACTCCTAGGGATCTGCAATATATGCCGTTTTCCAATACTCGATTCAGCTCCGTATAGGCTGCAACCGTTTTTCTACTACCTAACTTCGAAATTGTAAGCGCAACAGCGAGTTTAATAGTGGCACAAAACATCAAGTAAGATGCAAAAGTGCCAAACATCGCAGTTTTTTAGTTTAATTGAAACGTTTCAGGCCCACATTCGGTTACTGGTTTCGGAGACGAAGCCTGTGAACGGGGACGAATTGAGTATTGGAAAACGGCCAAATCGGAATAGCATTGATGGAATCTGCTGTCAGTCTGGTTCTTAGCAGTGACTAGTGCTGTGCAAAATATGTACAGTACCTAGACTTCCTAATGCTATGAGGCGATGAATAGTGCGCCAGTACAGTAGTGTTCACTTCCGTCTGTCCGTGTGATGCTAACTTCTGTCGTTGCGAGTCAGTTACACATGTATGTAATTGCAATAAGCCGATCTATGCTCTTCGTATTTGCACAGGGTCTTGTTCTGTTTTCCCGCTTATTGTAGGAATGTCACCTCAACTGTCGGTCTAACTTTCAAGTTCGTCGTAACGTTAGAGTAGACTCGTAGTCTTACGGTGTGCACACACAGGTAGGGACTGTGTACATGTACGTCATGTACTGTACATCACCACATCATACATGTAGGAGCCTACATGTAGGCCTACATTTTGGTCCTAAGCTTGGAATTATTGCAGAATACCCTGCCACTCTAAAAAACGACCCCTGGAATGACTGGTTACGTGGATACAGGTGAAAATCCCTTGAGAAGAGTGTGACACTTTGACCTGTACCTGGCTCTGACTATGAGGTTGATCATGCGGGGTGGCCGCAGGTTATTCTACAATTGAGCTCTAGGGCTAATTGGCATAGGCCTACATCATTTAAATGAGTAGTACAGTGGTAGACGGCAATGGCATTTTTTGCCATTAATCAGACTGTATAAGGATTGTATATTAGAGGACCCCCCGGCAATCGTACAGGTATCCCAATGCATCTTTCAAGCTCACTCCATGATGACTTTTTCATGGCTTATTTAAGCACTCAATTTCGTGTCTGTGTCGCAAATATGAAAGTGCGATGTCGATGGAGTGTTCAAAACAAATCGTGAAACTGTAGTGGTACCTCAGTGAGCTTGAAAGGTGCATCAGGTTGGAATCCATAAATCTGATAGTTGTGCATACTGTAGTTGCCCAGAAAGTGCCTCTATTTTCTGGTTCATCTGAATTCTATTTAAACCTTAAGTGGATCATTTCCTTCACGAAAGTTTGCCCCATTGACGTGGTGAGTGATAACTTGATACATGTATATATACCTTGACAAGAAGGGAACATATTCAATGATATTAGCCTGACAAACTGCCTGAAGAGAGCAAACTGAGAACAAACAATAACCAAATTAGTGTTATGTTTTTGGAGACAAGGAAAAAATTCCTAAAAAAAGTAACCCCCATAACCAGCTTGAAGGTAGGAATTAACTGTTTCATTCCATTATGTTACTCATCATCAAATTGTGATAGGTGATGCGCCAGCGATGATCACCCTGTCTAAGAAACGGAAGGAGGATGCAGCGCGCCGGGCCAGTACTGGTAGCATGCCAACACCTCCCTTTGCGTTGGACAACATCAAACGAGCGTCCATCCGTGACAAGTTGCTGGTCAAAGAAGTGCCCGAGATGAATGTGAACATGCCCTGTGAGGAACTCAGGATTATATTGTGGCGCTGTCAATTAAGATGCAGGCAAATGTGCTAAGTTGCAAGCAAATTATGCTAAGCAGGAAAGGGAAAATCGCACACAGAGTTCTGCCTGCAAACAGCTGTCACATGAAATGTGCTTCCTGTAGCACTTTGCTTAGCAGTGATTTCTAATAAGAAGCTCCATAGCATTGTTGTCCCTCAGTCTTAATTTGCATCAGTCATTTTACTTGCACATTCTTGGCCAAGTAACCATGTTTGTACGATTATCTTTGACTTCCCTTAAATACATGTAGGCCTATATGCAAGGAGTTCTCCACATCACATTTGAATTAAAAAAAAAAACGTTCCCAGTGTTTTGTGTAGGTTCGTGTGATATGCATTATTTACATTGTCAAACTTGTTGCTTGTCATGTTTTCCACTGCATAAAAAAGGCACTGATTAAGACAATTATAGGCCTACCTTTTTTCTTTTCAAAGTATAATAATCAGGCTAGCAAGTTTTCCTCAGATCAGCTTATTTCCTCGTTTTTCACTTCACACTTATGCCACTGAAAATTGAAAAACACTGTACATGTACAAAGTCTTTTGGAATTTCCTTGTTTTTGCCAACTTTAATCCAAGTTGCATCCTGATAACTTGTTCCTCCTTTTTATTTACTTTTATTTGGTTAATTTTCTGGAAATATACATGTATCTCCAGCTTCCTGCTCAGTTCAGTATGAGGATGTCAACAAACTCCATTCATTTCAACTCATCATTACTCCGGAGGAGGGTTATTGGCGAGGTGGACGGTTCATCTTCAGTATCTACGTCCCAGAAGAGTACAATATAGTGGTGAGTCTTAGCAAGCCTAGGTGAACAAGTAGGTTTTGGAACACTTTTTTGTGCAGTCCGAAAACTGTACAAGCTGAGGCCTTGAGATGAAGACCAGTTTGGATAATGCATGGTTGGGTCGGCACGGGAATCTGTGTTTAGGAAGGAACACCCCTTGACCAAATAATGTTTTTCAAATATGGGGGGGGGAAGCAATATTCACCATTTCAGAAAGGCATCAGTGCCCTTCTTCAGAGACTTAATCCTAAGAGAGCGGGGTGCCTCCCCCCTCAACATTTGTTACAATATCACTGCAGTACCTTTTTTTCCCAGAAGTTGAACCTGTAGCATTTCTTTTTTGGTAACTCTCTTTGGTCATTTTGTCTCCAATTTTGTGCATGTACCATTCTCGCTTAGTACCCAGTTTTCTGAGACAGGTCAGCCAAAAATGTATACTTTTCCACAGCATTGCTCAATGAATTTGGGCTGGCACAAGTGTGGCCTGTAACTTAAATGACCATAACAAAACCATACATCAATTGTACTGATAAGGAGTTTTACATGCATGCTATTTTTTTTTTTGAAAAATCTGTCGCGGAACGACCAAGTTTTTTTTGGGGGGGGGCAGAATTCCCCCAATGCGAGATGATCCAAAATAATTATATTGGACCTCATGTAATTATTTTGTCATTTACTTCTCTACATCACACACACGGGGAGCCCCTTCATGCCCTTAATTTAACCTGTTGTGATTTAGATGCCATTGTCATTTGCTATTGTCAGTCTACCCTGAGCAGAAGCACCCCCTCATTGGTTGAAAAGAGCTGTATTGGTCGGGACTGTTCCTTTGTTGCTAGCTTTCATAGTCATATTTCATAGTTGTTAGACTGCCATGCAACTACCAAAGGAGCTTCCATTACTAGGAAAATGTTGCCCTCTCTTAGCCCAGCTCGTGGCCCATAATGTGACACTATTTACTTTCGACAGTAGTTCCTGTCCTCAATGAAAACAGCAGATAAAACACACCAAAGATTAGTTTTGAAGATTTACACTCAATTAATATACTGTATGACAAAATTAGGATATTGTGTGATAAGATAGTGGCTGACTGTATAGTTGTGAATTCATCAGGACGCTGTAAACTAGGTGTTGGGATTTGCTTGGATAAAGCCACCCAAAACAAGTCCTGTAGTATTTATCTCTTTCTCTCATTGTCCGCTTAGCCATTTTTTTGTTTTAAAAACACTGTGCCATGTTCTGATTTTCTTTGATTCACCAGCCTCCAACTGTGAACTGTCACACAAGAATATGGCATCCCAACATATCAGAAGATGGGAAGATTTGCCTTAGGTAAGATGGATTGGTTTTTACCACCCCATGCAAAGTTGCCTGCTGTGTTGCGCATTTAAAACATTTATTTTAAACACTCAAATATGAAATTATGTACAGAGAAAATGCATTCATGTTAATGACACTATGAAATTTAGATTGGTTTAAATAGGGTTAACTGTCGTTTCTTGGTTAAAAAGTATTCCACCGTATTTTAACCCCATTTTAACTGCATAGATCAAGCCAAGAGTTTCACCCGGTTTTAACCGTGTTTCAACCGAACCCACCACTTTTTGTTATTCAAGCCTTAATCCTCTCCTGGTCAGTCATCAGTCCAAATGGACAGTCATCCATTTTAACCGTGTTTTAATGGTGCAGAGATGGTGTGCTACAAACAGCAGTGTCCCGTTGGGGAAATCTACTTTTTACCTAATTAAAGAGCGGATCAGGGGAAATGTCGATCATCTTCCTTATACGTTCCACAAGTTGGAAATTGGCTTCAATGCACATGTATGTTGGCTTATTTCTGCACCCGTTTACATGATAAATTCTCTGTTTTTTGTCATATAAAGCAATGAATTAATTCAATAAGAATGATACATATGTCTGGAGTAGTTTATTGAAAATAAACAACTGAAGTTTTATTGGTATAGTTACCGCTCATTGGTCCTTAATGACAATAATTAGAAGTGACTGTTTTCTGTGAGCCCAAAATCAATTGCGCTAGTGCTAAAATCCTAGATGGCGGCACCCATAGTCCAGTGTTAACCATGTGTCAAGAGGAAGCAGAAGCTTTTACCAATTAAAACTTCACCGCTGCCGACCCATAAGCCCCAACAAATTTGCAAGAACCTGGCAATCCAAATCATATGAAATCTGCTGGAGAATCTGGAATAATTCATCCCTGTTTTGAGGACAAACTTCCTCGTTCTACAAATTCTCCAGTGGACAGCCTCAAGGCTAACAGGCCGCCCGCGGATTGCTGGGACGGTCACGTCATGCGTGGTAGCTACACGCTTGACTGCATGACACGTATATCGAAGGCAAGCTCTTCTGCACATGCCCAGGCCAGGGTGGACAAAGAGGTCCACAGGGGAAGACGCGGACATAAACTGATAATGCGGCGAGTGGCGATCACCTCGACTGGCTTGTGTTGGCCAGTTATCAGTATACTATTATTTGAGGAATTACCCACTCTCACCTTCTTCAAATTAAACCTCACATTGCACTTTTTGATTTACAGCTAGTCTACGGCAAATTCCTGGTTAGAAATCTCAATCCCCCGTCCCCAGCCCCAATCTTAGAACATCCTTTTCATTACAGTCTCAGCCAATAGCAAGAATGAAAAAAACTTCACATCCAAATTAGACCATACCTTGTACACGAATGGGGCCTCTAAGGATCCTAGAATAATATTTTCCCCTGGAGTTGCCGTCAATCGTGCAATCAGCATCCAATCAAAGTTCATTTTGAAAGTCCATTTCTGATTTCATTGGCCAAGTATGGAACAAAAGGGCATCCATGTTGGAGATTTGCATGCATAATGTGTTCTGAATGTACATAAGTACAAATTTATCGAGAATTTAATATTGTTATGTGGCTGAAATGCCATACCTAGCAAGTTGTTGATTTGAATTCTCACCATCATGTGATGTGGGGCCATCTTAAGTTTACTGTACAAGACTGCACATTTACATGTACAAGTACATATACATGTACATGTATGTGCCATGTGTGCATTGTACAAGTACCGAACTAGCTAGTGTGAGTATAACTCGTTATCCAGTTTCCGTTGTCTTTTTTGTCTCAACTGTTCTTGCAATTCCATGCAATTCGTTTGCTATCAATGCCATGCCATATCAAAGTCGAACATCCGAACCTAACTGCCGGTTTGTCCGGTTCGAAAGTGCCATGTGCGACGATTTTTGGTTCGGTTCGGTGGTTTGGCTGAAGCATGAGCTTGTAGCAAAAATATTTATGACACGTGGAAGATTGGGCATTCATGGGGTTGCTCATTTACATAAGCTTGCGTGTTGCATTCTATCCATGTATCCGCCGGCTTGTAAAGGGCTAGATTGTTTGGCAGAGATTTGCATACTCTCCGTGATTCCATGAAATGTCTGCATCCTGAAACACATGGGATGAGGCCTGAAGACTAATACGTTCAGGTGCCTACGAAGTGCTGAGTACCAGTGCAAAGAACTCGCTTGTATCAATCAGTGGTGATTAAAAGTTATAGTACAGTGTTATACCGTTAGGGATCAGGGCGGGACAGCCTAATAATGCAGTATGATTGCTATGCACAAAGGAACTCATCTGGCCTTGGGAATTATACTCCACAAAACTGACCGCAGAGCTTGATTCCCCAAAAGACCCCTGTTTTAACCGAACAGCTGGCCTTGCCATCCAAGCTAAAAACCATAAAACTGACCACAGAGTTAATGAGTAGAGCTCCTAACCAGTTTCCCAAAACAACTCCCTTTTAACCCTGTGTTTTTGGTACTGGTACCCCTAGTTAAACCGAAAATGAACACGGTTAAATTGAGTGATCAGACGGCATACACCAGTTTTAACCGAGAAACTGCATTTTAACCGAGCAGAGATTCATAGTGTGAATCCTTTCAAACTATCTGTTCATCCCAAGGCTCGTTTTTTTTTAATTAATGCAACTTAACAGAGTCAGTGACCTAGTACAAAGATACTTTGGTTTGAGTTTCAAACATACATGTAAATAGAAAAATGTAAATTTTACATGTATGTAAATGGAACTAGAGTAAAAGCGTCCGTTAATCAGTGATTTCACTCGGATTTAATTTAAGTGATCTCTCGTAACTACAGCAATAACTCCACGACACAGCTCCATGCGGGGCAGTGTACACAGGTGATTCCTTTGACAAGATGTCTGGTGATCACGCTTTACTAACTGTGCATGTCTATGTGTCCATGTAGTTTACTCAGAGAGCATTCTGTGGATGGCACGGGCTGGGCACCGACAAGGCGCATGAAGGATGTCATCTGGGGTCTAAGTTTTCTTTTCACGGTAAGTAATTACACCAACCACTAAGCTAGCACGGTTGAGAATGATTGGCCTCGGGATGGCCTTGAAGTTAGCCAGGCTGATGATATACAAAGCAGGTTTTAGTGTCGATATTGCAAAAAATAACAGATAGACATAACTTGGAATATTACGTCTCATCCTTCACGGACAAAGTTTATGGACACTTTGCTCCTCAGTGCTTGATAAGGGCATTAGAGAAAATCTTGATAAGTTTGCTTGGATGGGACTTCAACCCACAGATTGCTGCTCATGTTGTGCAAATGTTGTAAGCTCAACTGGCAAATTCACCGCCAATATGGTTTTTAATTGTTTCTCATGGCATTTTGTCACATCTGTCATTTTCACCATAGGACTTGCTGAACTTTGATGACCCACTGAACATTGAGGCGGCTGAACACTACCAACGCAATAGGAGTGACTTTGAGGCCAAAGTACGACATTACGTAGAGCGGTATGCCAAGAGATGATACACCCATCTGGAGAAGAGAATTTCTGGTGTCAGAAGTGGGACAAGACAGTGACTGGCACATTTCAGTTTAAGAAATGCTCTGACCCAAACAGGAGTGGCAAGTTCAAGAGATGGAGGATTTTTTGTCAGGCATCCCTCTCCTGTGCCCATTTACAAATATTCAAGACTATCACTACATTTTGTTCCATGCTAGGATGTAGCAACTCTCCTCTGTATTGAATGTGCCTCCTCTTCAGTAATCAACCCATTTCTGGTGGTGCAGAACTGACCATGAGAACTTGGTGAGGCCGTAGAAAATGCAGTATGGTTCGTTGGGTTGTATCACAAGCAGCTTGCTTCAGAGAGAAAAAGAATGGAAACTAAAAGAAGACATACTTTTGTGGGGATAACAGATGAGGTTGAAAGAACTAGACAAGGTACAGGGGCATACAGTACATGTACATGTGTATTGTTTGCCACATAAAATGTGTACCAGCAAGAGACAAGAAATGATTTGAACAAGATTATTTCAGTAGGACAGATGAAGGTTTTTTGTAAAACTGAGCACGACAAAATGCCCAGTTACTGTCTGCCGGGCTGTTCCATGAATCCAACTAGCAGCTCAATGACACTGATACAAGTGCAACTCCCCAACGAAGAACCAGTAGAAAATCAGTGGACAGACACCTGCAAGCTCTTGTTTCCCTCATTCAAACCTGTACTCCGAAGCACTACTCCATGAATCTTGTTCAACCGTCAAAGCATAAATCTACCAAATCAGTGAACAGTTGGTCAGACACTGTTATAAAATAAGTAGCCAACCTGTGTACTTTGTAGTTTGTGTAAGGCATCAGACTTGAGCAGATCCAAATGAAGGTCCACCGTGATATTTAAATGCTGCTATAATTTGACTTGCTATGAAATGACCTGAAAATGATAACATAGCACTATTTCTCTATCGTTTTAAGGGTTTTTTTGGTGGTGTCATTTTCTTTACTAAACCCTTTTTTTCTTCTCTTTCAAGAGTAGCTAGCTTCTCTCATGTACATGTATGTAAATGTCATATTGCAACAGCCACTAATTTCTACGTGATTTCTGAAAACTACTTTCACAAGAGCACTGATAAATGGTGGCACCAGCAGTTGGAAATCGGGTTTTAGAAGTACGCACCTTGTAAAAGTTGCCTAGTGAACATGCCGTAGGCATTTTGAATTTTTTTGCCCTGCCCAACGTGTATTTTAAAATCCATCTTTGAAACATGCCCTAGGCATGTTACAGCAATCACAGTGTTACAGGTCACAGACTAAACACTTGTAGTCAGTGACTTTGGCCCTTAGAATGGACTTTGAGAAGATCTCACAAAGTCTTGTTTCTTTAGGTGTACATTGTACACATGTATTTACCCGTGTAGACCATGGATACTGGCCAGCAGATGTTGACCATTCAAGAAAATCTATGTGAGAAAATCCAATTAATATCTAGTTTCCTTCTTGAAAAACAAGCCAAGAAATTGAGGAGTTGTATTGCACCTTCTCCATAGTCAGTGTCGATCAGTTGTGAGAATAACCTACTTACTGAATAGGTTGCATATACTTGTGAGATGCATTTTTGTGAAATGTATTTAATGTGGGTTTTTACCTACAAAACACTGTATTGAAGAAACATTGATTGAAATTCAAAGTACGTGTACACTTCAAGAATTAAAAAATGGGAGTGCAAGGTTTGAACTTCCATTGCTTGAAAGTTAGGTTGGTATGGGCAAATTTCATTGGGTTTGTTACAGATTTTGACCTTAGATTGTCAGGCTTTTTTTGGAAACCAAAATTGGACTGGAAAGTTTTGGTTTAAAGTAATGCCCATCTGCTGCACAATGTCATTCATAAGATTCTTCACCCCTGGGTTATGAAATAGTCTGATGCAAATTTGACCAAAGATCGTCAAAAAGTAAACCAGAGAGAGGAGCTGTGATTTTCTTGTACATAGTGTTTTATACATGTACCTTTTTTTTCTGTGGAGAGTTGATTTGTGTATTTCCTTATTTAACATCATGGACTAATTGAAATGGATTTCTATTTATAAACATAAAATGAGCATAATGTGAGAGTTGCCATAGTTACTGCATTGAAAAAAATAAAGGCACGGTGATGCTAGCTGCAGTTTTCATCTGTCATGTTCTTTGCTTTTTGTCTTAAAATTTGTGAGTGTGTTGCCTCTGCTAAAATCACATTATGAGGTACGAGTGTTGTACATGTCACGCCTGATGGCTGTACAGCAGTGTATAAAATGGACAATAAAGAACGGAGTCTGCAAAAAAGGTCCTTTTTTGTGCGATAAGTGACGCAATATATTCTTTGATTACACAATCATCATAGAGACTAGTAATGTAGGAATTTTTGTTTATATTCTATCCAGATGCTCAATATTTGAAGGAAAAACACTGAAATCCACAAATGTCTTTGACGGTGAACTTCATTATGTGTGGGACATACATGTAGCAATGAAATGGTGGACTTGCCCAACAAATAGACAAACATGTCAGAGGACATTGCATTTCTTGGAATACTGAGATGTCGCATAATTGTTACTTTTCTTATCCGGAAAGGATTTTTTGGAGAAGAAAGACAGGTTTAAGGGGATCAAGAGAGGACGCAATTTCCCTAGCAACAGAGGCTCCCTTGGTAGGAACTGTATACCAGGCACAAAATGCATGGCCGCCGGAACCGGAGGGCTGGGGGTCATGGGCCCCCCACTTTTTTGAGACATGACAAAAATAAAAGCACGATATTTGCACTGCATCTGCAAGTTTGTTCAGAAAAGGTTCGTTTTCAAAACGTTTGGAAAGAAGCACTTTACACCAACTTTGTCTGTTTTTTCTTGATCATCTGCCATCTTTTCTTGTCTTGGACGTCGCATCAAATTCCATGTACGTCCTGTTCTTGTAATGTTGTACGACTTGGCCCCACACATACATGTAGGGCCATACATCATGGCTCTCTTTTGATATCTGTCTTTTAACTGTCACCAGTACTGCGTTAACGAGTTTTATGATATAGTATGTACGCGTATATTGGCTCTACGGTTTTACTGAAAATTCTTGTCATCATTTCACTTTGTAATGCAAGCAGATTTGGGGCCAAATTACAGAAGCAAGTGGCCTGGAAAGTCCCCAAAGATTGCACCAGAGAGCATCGATCTACAATCCAAAATTTTCCGGGCCCCAAACCCCACGCTGTGGCTTCGCAAGAATTGATCACCCAAGGATGAAAAACACTGTCAGATACCTTCTGACAGGCCTGACAATGTGGAACACAGGGGTACCCCACAAAACAAGTCCAATCCCTACACACACTCTAGCCTATTATTACTTAACACGTCCCCTTCGATGTCTGAAAAGAATTCCCCCATGAGATACCAGTATAACAATGACCAACTTTGAACACAAAAAGGGCGGTGGGGGTGCTCTCTGTTCCATAGTCTGCTTCATATGGGGAACTGCACTTTGCTGGTTTATGAACAACTATGAATTGCATGCATTCAGATTGAATTGCCACCAACAAAATAAACACTGCCTAACAACATGGCTCTTCTCAACTGATGAGGGGTGCTTCTGCTCAAGGCCATTCCTCTGCAAATGGCAATCGTAGGCCTAATTTATCACACTAAGAGAGGCACATCCCTCTTGATTTTCGTTCTGATATCAATTCAATTGCTACATCTGCCAGGGAGTTGGGAAGGGGTGGACATGAAGGGGTATTACTCATTTCAGTAATGAACATAAACTGTACATGTGCCCAAGCATTATATCTCTTCCTTGACAATAATGGTGCATGTACTTACATTTCCTTTCCTTGCACTTCCTTGTGCTGGGTCTAAATCCAGATGGCCAAGCAGACTGCAAGCTACAGGTTGTGGGCTCTTTGCTACATTCTGCTTATTCCCCATACAACACTGGCCACATTTTTCACCCAGTCAGGGTCTTGCATGCTTGGTTTGTCTTCAGTGAGTCTACCTGCTCCACTGCCTGCTCCAAACTTAATATGCTGGCATCCAAAGAATTTGGTTCACTGAAAAGCCAGTGTGCAACCCTGGATCTTCACATAACCCAGTGAATCATCCATTGTTTCAAAACAATATTCAGCCCATCAAGTGGAATCTGCAGGCCTTCACTTTCTCTGCAAAGTTACTGAATTTGCCATCTCGCATTCCTCAAGTTATAATGGCCATTTCCTATTGACTATAATAAAAATAAGCTCTGTCAACCTTTTGCATTTATATCCGTGCTTTTTCCACCAAATTGGGTTTCTTATTTGAACTCAATAATTCAGTCTAGATATTTGTCTTGGCTTTATCTGTATCAAAATCTAACATTGTGGAAAGGTGAACAAATTAAATCAAATACCCAATTTACTTATTATTTTGCATGATGTGACCAGAGACACTAATAAATAGCGCCCTCAATTGTATATGCATTACCCTGATACAGACTACTACTACAAAAGAAGTTTATACTAGGAGTCAGAGATGAACAAAAGGGGATGCAGTGACACTGGAGTAGCTGATAGAAGCAATTAAAAATTTATTTACATATGGCTGAACCACATACCGCCTGAACTGACGTAACAATTGTACTGCTTTTTTATAACGACAGTCTGACATTAGCACTAAGCACTGTGCCAACACACCAACCCCTCACACAAGCTCACCACTACTATTAGATACACTCATTAAATTGATCTTGTTTATGATTACATTTTATACTATTTTTTATGGTAAGTTAAATTTCCCATTGCCATACACGCAACTTGAATGCCGAACATGATACCTGCATGGTTTTTAATCGATTACACTGTCCCCAATACATGAAGTACATTTCTGAATTGCAGAAATTGCCTTTAAAACAATGTATAACAGAAAACGCTCCAGCGAGGACTCACACGAACGTGATATAACAGTTTGTATTGCAAGACACTGTGGAAGTTCCATACACGATAAAATTCTGAAGAGAAAGATAAGGACAATATCTAAAATTTCAACCTACAACATGTTCCTAATAATGTTTTCTTTTTAAAACTATTTTGTTTATACATGTTGCAAAGCTACCATATCAAGCACTGGATGAGAACTGGCCCATCTATGTGAAATACAACACTAATTATGATAATGGAAATATGCCCTTTTGTCAGCCTACCATCATTTCATATGCACTTGCACACTTGTTTTCTTTATTTTGTCATCTACCTGCGGGCAATGTACTCGCAAGCTACATCGTTGTGTTAACATTTACAAGATTTTTTCAACCACTTTTGGACCATTTTGCATATACAGATTTTTTTCAACATCATACCAAGCGTTTGGAAACATTCTTGGTTTGAGCACAGTTAATCTAGCTGGTAGAAATGCAACTGACAGTTTTGTTTGGTCAAAACTTTGAGTCTGGCAAGACTGACTTCATGTTTAAGGTACCATTTTTAAGCTATATCAACCTTTCTTTTAAAGCCCCCACTAGAAAATTGTATTGACCCATCGTATACCTTGTTTCTATACTGGACTGACTTATTTCTTTATTTGTTTGACTTGTTTTTTTTCTTCTAACATGCCAGCCACAGAAAAGACTGGCTACACTACTAGTCCTGTGCCAAAAAAAATGGTCTCAAGAAGTTGCATTCTAATCTACACCAAATGCAGTTACAAATTCTGCTGGAAAAATAAGGAAACCACCACAAATAGGCAGAGAGATACTTGATAGGATGAATACATGATTACCATAAACAGCATATATATCAGCCACTCAAATACAAGAGGCTTGTACATTACACAGTCAAGTTTGGAAGATCTTCAAAATTGTACGATACATATTCTTTGAAGGCTATTGATTACAACAGTAATTTGGAAATTAAAAAACCTGAAAAATAATAAGTGTCCAAGATGTACTGACTGTTTTTTAATCTTAGGCTATATGCTCTAAACCTTATTGATTGAAATTTTGTGAACATTTCAAAGATGATTTTTACTCCTAGCTAGCAATGTGTTACATTTACACCAATAATAATTTTTAAATGGATTATTAAAGCCTTCAGAGAAGTATACCCATACGAACAACATATGTTGATAACCCAGGTTAGGAGCTTTATTTATATCTCAAAAACACCCCAATGGTACCTCTTTCTCTCACAATATAAGGAAAAATTGCCGTAACAGACCACTGTAGTATTATTTATAAGAGTAGTTCCCTTACAATTCAATAAAAGCTGATTATGAACAGGTAAATTTTTGATACACTTTGAAAAAAAAAACTTGCCACAAAAAGTCCTGCTTGAATGACTGGAGAAAAACAAACAGAAGGGCAGTACAAGCCCAGGTGCATCTTTCAACCTTTCACTTTGCTCTTATTTCAGCTTGTCTTAGCCCAATCTGTAGTTTCAAGTATTGCACACTTCTGTGCTGTATGACAGTGCCACATTGTCTCCTGATTCCACAGACCTACCAGCCACTCCTCATCACTGCCGATAATTTGGGATTAGAAAAAAACGCAAAAAACATCTGTCATGTTTCCAACCCACAATCAACTTCCATTTCTAACTTCAATCATAATTATCATCATCATGGCATTCTGGAGTCAGTGTAAAATTCCAGACCCCAACACTCCGTTTAATTATGATGCATGGCAAATGTAGTTTCCCTTGAGTATATCTATAAGTATCTTTCAATAAAAATTGTCCTTAAAATGCTTTCTTCTCCTTTAATTACAATGAATATTTTAGTGCATACACAAAGTCTATAATACATCAGAAGAACTTTCTCAGAAAGTTTGAACACTGAGGGCCATTTGAACACTAAAAACCTTCTCTAAGTCTGTATTACTTTCTCTTAACAATCCTTTCAAAGAAATGAGAAATTTTTTTCACTATTCAATATAACCATAAGAACACATTGTTCCCCCCATAGGGCGAGTGAAGTGTTTCCTACTTGAATACAATGTATATATGTACCATTAACATTTTACCAGTTATGAATACAATGTACTCCATCAAAAGACTTCTGAATTGAATAAACAAAAAACAAAAAAAAAAGTGTCACTAGACACAGGGTATCCTTCTTTGGTGGCCACTTTGGGTCCCACAATCTGTTCAACCAGTAGGCTACAATGCTACCCTGAACCAGCAGGGCCAGCCAGGGGTGGTCTGTACTCCCAGTCACATGACACACTCACATGACCTGGTCTGGTGGCACACGTACTTCTCACAACCCTGCCACATTATTGAATACAAACACGTTTTGTGTTTATCTACAAATATAAAGAAAGGCATACCAAAACGGAGAGCAATTTATACAAGTGCATTCTGGCACAAAAGTGTAAAAGTTCTGCAAAAAAACACCTACTGACTAGCAGCAAGCACATATGATAGGACCGTTCCTGCTTTGTTAACCGCCATATCAGTACTGGATCAAAAACAGCTGAAAGTGCCAGCTAAAAAGGTTTGCATGACATCAAAACAATCAAAGGTAGGTAGAGAAAACCAGACTAATATGATCTTGAGCGAACTCCCAAGTGGCAAGTATCTTGCACCAATCCTACGTGCTACTTTTTGCAGGAGTTGGAACTTCTTTCATTTGCTGCTGTAAAGGCAACAGTGCTCAGATGGGTTCAAAATCGTATACTTCATCAAAAAGAAATAATAACTTATTTTACTGCACTAGCTACACTTCGAATAAAATGGACACAGAATCTTTCATAGGTTAGGAAATTTTTGTTCAGTTCTTTTTCAACTGAAAGCCGACAACAGCAAAATCAGTAGACTTCAAACCAGAATCATGTTTGCAATTGCCAGGGTAAACTCTCATCGGTTTGCCATTACTATCATCACTTTAATCTCCACAGCACCTGACAACAATCACTCTGTTCCACTCACACTCAAACATTCTCTGGCTAAATAAACCACTAACGGCAGTATATCATTTCACAACCAACTGTACAGTTCTCACAATCCTTTTGCTCATCCTCCACTACAGGCTAAACATCACCCTCCCCCACACACACACCCCACAAAGCTGCTAGATTTAACATTCAAAAAAAGGTCCACCAGAAAATTGGCTCTCGAAACACTTTCTTCCAAAAGGCCAAGGAAAGGCATACATTTGCATGACTTGATTTCAGCATGGGATTTTAACAGAAAAATTGGAACAAAGTGCCTTGTCTGGGAACTTTGTTTCCTGATGTGAGAATTAGGCTTGGCTCGAGTGCTACGTATGATGTAGGCGATGCATCTCATCATTATTCTATCACCACAATCTATCACACTCACCACCCTCAGCATTCTCACCCCAGTCACCATCAACACTTCATTAACAATTGTGACCATCTCTTTCCTTGTCATTACCACTTTCTCACCCCGGTCACCATCACCACCGCACTCACCATCCTGACCATCTCTTTTCTTGTCATTACCACTAATCACTACACCAATCCAAAGTTTGTCACTATTCATTCAACCAAGATCAGTTGATAATCCTTTCCCAATGGTGATGGTGCATCAACTACTCTTTTTCCTTTTTTTGATTGTTTGTGCTGTCATGAAGTTCTTTTTTATGTTGTGCCTACATATTTTCAGTGCGTTACATTGTGCACATTCATTCAAACAATTTTCCCTTTCTTTATCAGCGCTCTCACAAAAATTTATAGTCACTTTGCAACAGCATTATGACCAGTTTCCAAAGCAGGAACCATACCATGTCAAATAAAACAAAATTGCCTGCAAGTATGTGCCACAATACTCTCTCGCAAGTCCAGGCTGTTTAACTTTCTTTGCCAGGTGGAACAAGGGCAATGACTGGCTATCTCTAGCACACTAATCCTGTAGACAGCCAATCAGAACAGCTGATGTATGTCTCCCCTGGCAAGTTTTGGTCAACAGGCACCATTGAGATGAGACTTGATTTTGAACCAGTGAATTACTGCTAAAAGTCCAATGGGATCCGTGCACAGGGACTCTTTTATCAATAAAGAAATGTGAGTGCCACTGCCAATGTTATACTCTCTTTCAGAGTTGATGGTACCAGCAAATTGAGGCACTAACTTCGGCATCGGTCCCTACTCCCCTTTTCAGTCTACAATACTGAGCAGAGGTGCTCGGGAAGCCCGACTCTTATCGGCAGAGACCACCCAGCTACAGCCTAGTCCTCTCTGAAGACTGATCCCATCTAAGAACAGGCAAATGGTGCATACAAACAAGCCATGTGTAAAGGCCCTTAACTGCCCCTCAATTTTGTTAAGTCAGACATTGCCCACTGCACTATGAGCATTGACCCAATAAGGTCGTGCCACAGAAGCTGGTTTATAAGTGGTTAGAGAACAATGTGCAACCTGGATAAAGCAAAACCTTCTTAATTCCCATTTGGTCCAAAACAGTACCTCTGTTTTTGTGACAGCCTCAAGCAAAAAGTAATTGCAGCACACAACTTGGTTCCAGACAGAAAAAAATGACACCTAGGCACAAGTAGTCTACACAACAGCCCGTAAAAGTGTGTGTTAGTGCAGTTTCAAACAATCCAGAAAACAGCATCTGTCGAAGAAGCTGTGGCAATTCACTAAAATCCTGGAATCCAAGAAAGAAAATATTTTATGTATCACACACCAATATATAATCTGCCAGTAAAAACTCTCTTAAAATCTCAAATATACAACAGAATAAATAGTAAATTTGAAGAAAACTGTTATCATGGCTGTAATTTTCATGATTGCCATGGCCAACATATATTAACAAAATGGCGTTACTCAAACCAACCTGAACATTTCCAAACCAGAGGTACCAGAGATCACTAAACTGGCATTTAAAAAAACATACCTGGTAAATTATTCAGTGTATCCTGGTATGTTATATATCCAATATAGCCCACTCATCATACCAGATAAGCAGTTGATAAATACACCGTCAACTGCCTTTTTAAAGCAAGGATAGTCTGGTTGCGTGTGCATAACCTAATTGGTGAATGTATTGTGCCACTTTAAACCCAATGCCAGTTACACTGCAGTTGACTTAACCTGATTTTAACGTTGAGAGTACATGATTTAGACAAAGCACAAAGGACAAACTCCACTGTTTTTAGCCGGTGCAACTTGCATTCGGTTCACACAAAAGAAGGACAAGTTAACACGGTGTCTGCACATATGCCATCTGGATGGTAACGCCAATATTTCAGCACGTACAAAAAACCCGCTACATAAACACAAAAGGTGAAACGCGATAGTTATCGCTAGTTTGCCATTGAATATATGTCTTCGTCTGGCACTCTGCCTACCTAGTCAATACACTGTAATTACAACTTCTCATAGTGCGCACAGAAAGGAAACTTCTTGAGGCAGAAAGATCGAGCGTGTAAATATATTGCAAAATGCTAAAAGAAGTCAACACGTTTAAAAAGCCATGATGGAAAAAAGGTGCCGAAATGAGACTGCACTAACAGAATTAAAAAGTATGAAAATGTTTACTTGCACCTGCTAATTGTATTATAATACAGTTTATATATAATAAGAAAAGGCACAATATATAGAAAACATTAAAACCAAATCATTATCAAGCGATATTTTGTCTGTTCTTCAGTACATGGAAAAAAATTGTCTTTACATTAAATACATATACAAGGGTGCGTCCGATCTGACACCCGAAGAATGTTGCGCTTTTTGGAAACAAAAAGGAAATATCAATACAAAGACACATAAATCAAAAAAGAAAAATATATATGTATTATATGTATATATAAACTGCCTATCAATATGATTAAGGTGAATTACATACACATTCATTTTTACACACAGACTACTAGTACAAACAACCCATGTAATATCTTTCGTTTTCTTCAAAGTGACAGAAGTTTAGTTCTTCGAGAAGTTGCACATTATTATTGGTTATATCTTTTTGTTACAAGTGCTATATTTACATCAGGAGAAAAAAATGTGATCACCGTCCATGTTTTGTGGCTTTTGCCCGGGATGGCTCCGCAGCATTTTGTCAGGCAAACAGCAGGGCTGGCTGTTGGTGACTAGCCAACTCCACTACCATCAAGGAATGGTTGTACCGGCCCAGCAAACCAATCAAATTTTTGGTCTCACGGGTGACTTTCCCAGTGGACCGCCTCGACTGACTCCTGCAGTGAACCATATTGTTTTTACATAGTAACCTCTTGGTATTTTGCAAGACAAAGGATGCCTACCTTTGGCAAAGGAGAGAAAAACTGGCAATGACCGCAATGATTCCAAACCTGAAGGGATACTGCAGCGGTCAGCCAGAAAGCAAAAACCAACCCAAACTGGGCTGGGGTGGGGTGGGGGGTGGGGGAAATTGGAATATTCAATTCCCCTCTCAAAGGTATGTGGGCTTTGCTTAATATGTTGGATGTGACATTCAGATACCACTGCCATGAAGTTTAGAACAGCAACAAAATTGGTAAAATGTGCCAACAAAATGGCTGGAGACTTCTTTGTACGTCGTATGGGGTAAAGACCTACTTGGAAACGAATTTCAATTTAATGTGCAGAAACTGTAAGATTCTGATGGACCGGGATGTCTGGTTTTTTTTGCATATATATCTCTCCTTTGCCCAAGTCTATGGGTGATTTATACCATTCCGTTTTGGCTCTCAACACCAAACCAAAAGCCTACTCAGATGTCAAAGGACAGGCGTTCAGCATTTGTTCCGGTTTGCCGTTGGCAAACAGCTCCAGCAAAATTTTGACAACTCACTGGACTGGAATCGTAGGTACAAACAACCCACTGGAGATGAAATGAGTGTCAACAGATGAGAGCATGCTGATATGTGCACGCAGAAAAGCCACACGTGTTAATATCTTATGTGAAAGGCTATTTGATGAAATGTGTACTGTATACAGGTAAAAAAATTACATATACTTCATATGCTTCAAACAGTTTCTTTACAAGTGACAGCTTCAAAATTTGACAATAATTAAAAAAAATCACAGAAAGTGATGCAGATTGTTCACAAGTCTAATAATGTGTATGAACCAACATGGCTCAAAACATGTGTTATGCACATTAAGCGTTGCACAAAGCAGTACACGATTTTGAATATCCACGAATGGTTATTAAGTTTATACAGTTTATTTATTAAGAGGTTTAGCTCAAGAATGGTTACTTAATTGCTTGAGGTGATTTTTTCTTCGTTTAATTTGCATCGGTTTGGGAAAAAAGCCTTATCTTTTGGTTGACAAGCAACCTGGTTTTTTAGTAGCTCTAGTAGTGTTGGTAGGAAATGGTTACAATAGTGTACAGCAGTAAATAGGTGGATAGAAAACAGCACCTCAGAGGTGCTTCAAGTTGGCCGCGGGTCATGGCTACAGTTATTGCACAAATTGACACATACCCTGACAACTGCAGAACTAGACAACATTCAAACCTGCTGCCACAACCAAGTCTTCTCGCTCAAGTAACGTCAATGGTGTACTCTTATTTCTACATGGCAGTTACAATTTTAAGAGACCTACAATTTGTGGTGTGGATGGCAACATTCTGGACACTGTTCACTGTTATATACCAAGTCCTCACCCTGGGTTACTGAAGCACAGACCAGTTCAATATTTTTCACTTCTCTTTCCTCAGTGGTGGGCAAGTACACAATTTTCTTCTTACTTCTTACTGGTTGCCCAGACAACAAAAGCTATTGCAAAATTTGGATTTCCTTCTTTTGCTTCTCAAATTTGTCCAACTATTTTTGCCTTCTTTCTTTTGTGACAAGACAGCAGTTCACTTCTGTGGATTTCAACGCGGCTCTTGTGAAACAAGTTTGTACTGAGTTTGCAGATAATTTTTTATGCCCACACTTTCTCATTAAAATATCCATCAACTTTCGCCTCGAATAATTCCACCCTTACCCGATAAATTCCACAAATTTGCACAACAGGTATCTATTTTACATGAATTTTTACCAGCTCCAATGCATAGATAATGAGTTTGGGGGATCTCAACTACATTTTAGAGTGATAGCTACTGAAACTTAGCCAAATCTCTAGCTGTCACAGGACATACGTCCTCAGTTGCTGTCACAAAGATTGGTACCATTAACAAAGAGGTCATATACTACATATGCATGACCTGTAAAATTTGCATATTAAAATCTCTCTGCTCTAGAATTTACATTACGTTAGGCTGTAAGAGTATAGAGATACTTTATTTTCATAAAATTAGCATTGAATACCACAGTCTGGTGCACTTTTTTGTGACCTGTGCACGAGTGTCTTCACCCACCAAACTTCATATTGAGAAGCCAGACTTCGTGCTTTGGATTAAGACTTCCATGATTCAATGTTGTTGTAATGGAATAGCAATATATTTTGTAAAGTGCTTCCCAACACTGCCCTAATAACCCAGAGCATTTGCTGTGAGGCGCCACCATCCTATTTACTCTTCAGGGTCCTCACAAGATTTATCCATCAACTGACACTGGGCATTGGTGGGCCAGGACAACTGTCTGGTGTCTGAAATGTGAGTGGAGATCTTCCTCTTGGACAGACCTTGTCTATGAGCTAAGTAAGAGAGTACTCCTTCTAAACCTGATTATTCAATGATTGTGCTTGAAGACAGAAAGAATGTGTCAGAGAATAATAGGGCTATCTCCCTCTATTAAAGGTCCTGGAAACCGGGGTGACTCTTGATGAAAAGACAACAATTTTGGCCATTCAATGTGTTTGAAAATTTAAGAACAGTTGCGTTTTTACAAATGAACAGTGCTTACTCAACACGGGTATCCTGACCTGAATTATGCTCCATGTTGCAGGAGCGAACCCAATTTTGATTTGAAAATGTTGTGAAAAATGAAACAAGAGTTCAGAAAACGAAACCAAAAAACAAAAAAAAACAAAGCAACTGGACTACCTGGGTGCTAGACCGAATGAATGCAACTCGGTGTAAGCTGGACAGGACTTTGTTCTGGAAAGTCAACTTTGTTTAAATGTACATTGGTGATTCCACAACCTGTGCCTAAACATTATGGCTTAAACCTGTGTCACCTCAGGACAAAAAGTCAAGCAATAAACATCCCAACAAATCTCTCCAGCCATTTTGGGCTGAACGAAAGATAGCTGTTGATCTGGCTCTAAGCAGGTGGATACAAATAAATCAAACATGAGTTTCGCTTCAGGTAACGATTTGACAGTGAAGGAAAAAAACAAACATGTTCACTGAAGCAGTGGAAATCTGCAAATGGTCAGGGTCCAAAAAATCTTGGCAACTTTCTGTTTGGTCTTCTTCCCATCTTGGATGTAATCCCAAAAACCACATTAAACTTGCTGCTTATTCTTCTGTGGTGCAGCGCCACACCCAGCTATGAAAGCATGGGCAGAATTTGTTGAGGGTTATTTCTGTAAGTTCATGAAGGCGTGCAGCCTGACATGGATGACTGTGTTCGAGCCAAACTGAGCTACATTAACTTCTCAATATTCTGTATCACATGAGATTTCAGAGGCCCGATACTAATCCAGTATGGTTTAGACATAGAGGAAAATGACTGAGAATGACTATGCTCTATTACACAATAAAACAGGCATCAAGAAAAGATCAAAGATGAAATTGCATCTACACAAGCTGGTACGAAGTCCATAGAGAGCACCTTTCCAAATGATATGCATCAAACAGCTGTTGATTTTCCTCTGCACTAATGAGTGAACTTTGTTTTTTTTTTGGAAGAAAACTGCAAAGATCCATCAAACCTGAAGTTGGAAACCTTAAATATCTCTGATGACCACTGCTTAGGCTGATCATACGCAAGAACCTGCAGAACACATCGGACAGCAACTTGACCTGATAGCTTAAGTGGCATTGCTGCTTGCAGGCTTGAAGGGGAAAAAAGGCTGTCAAGAACAAAAACACCACTACGGTTGTTTTTTTCATCTTTCAGCCAGCTGGAAATCTGAAAATGAAAGTCATTTTTCTACTTCCATGAAGACAACCAGCCATAAGGAAACGACAGAATCCCCGAGGGAGTCAACTCCCTGATGAAGGAGTCTCTGAATCCTGCTGGGACAGGTTAAGGTCGGCCTCCACGTGACCTGGGTGAGGGTGAAGGATCACGAGGAGCTCGCTCCACTGGGCCATCATGGTAGCGAGAGTACTGATCGGGATATGGGCCCGACCTGGTGTGTTCATACATGTCCTCCATCTCAATATCCCGATCCCGTGTTCTGGAGCGGCCGCTGCTTGGCCCACTACTACGTTCGGGGTACATATACCTGTCCCTGTCAGCACTGCCTCGGGACCTCTCTGAGGACTCATAGCGCCCCTTGGGCTCATAGTGTTCTCGTTGTGAGCCCCGGTCAGGGTAGTCACTCTCATATCGGACCATGTCACGTTCCATGTTAAGCCTGTCCCTGGAGCCGCGGGAACTTTCCCGTGGCTCGCTGCGGTAGTCGTGCCCGCGCTCACGACCCCGCTCTATGTCACGGTCACGAGTCCTCTCTCGCGGGTGGCGCCGGTGATCGTAATCACGATCATATTCCTGGTTGTCTCGCCGCTCGTTATCATAGTAATCGTTGGACCGCCGAGGGCGCTCATCTGGTGACATGCCCCGATTGTCGTCGTGATCGCTATCATCCCGACGGTCCGGGTACATGTAATCTGGCCGGGAGTCACTCCGGTATCCACTCTCAGCCTGGTCGCCATGGCTCTCGTAACGGTCGCTGTTGTTGCCATCGTGCTCGTCTTTCCCCTTTCGCTTGTGCTTGTCGTGCCTGTGGGATCCCACCCGGGACAGCAGGCTGTGCAGGGGCGAGGACGTCCGTGAGACCGAGTTGTGTGCCGGTGTTGGTTTCGGTGGAGTGGTGGGCTCTGGTCCATGGGCTGCCTTCCAATATGCTTCCAGGTAATCTGCTAGATGCTCGCATGCATCTTCCAACTGGTTTTCATCTAGGATCACATCAAACAGCTCCTGCAAAAAAAAAAAAATTACCATTATCAGCTTAACTCTGCTAACTTATATAACAGTTAATTTGATGTCTGTAAATGTCTCCTATTTTACTTACTGCATTTCTTCTTCTGTAACACCCTCCAATGATGGATGAATCCCTTTAAAACATTCTTTAATTTTTGTATCCAGTGTTGTATTACTTCTCCAAACTCCAGTTTGTTTTGCACTGGGAACATGGCATTAAATTTTCAAACAGGTGGTTCACTGTCCGGAGTCTGGGATACTCAGAAAAACCAAAGGAGGGTTGCCACATCCAAAATCAGAAGTAATGGTTTGGCTTTTGCCATGTGTGTGACAGCCACAACCACAAACAACAATGCCTGTTTCGGATAGGAATTGTCTGACAAAAGCTTAACTATGTTCTGTCGCAAGACACACCACTTCAACTCACTTGCGGACACTGCTGGAGTTTATCCGCTGCTACTAGCTGGACGTTCAGGTTGCGACTCTGGGACTTGG
This sequence comes from Acanthaster planci, assembly GCF_054643075.1. Lineage (NCBI taxonomy): Eukaryota > Metazoa > Echinodermata > Asteroidea > Valvatida > Acanthasteridae > Acanthaster > Acanthaster planci. The sequence goes on along the minus strand of NC_141779.1, from coordinate 13,347,252 downwards.
ACCTGGACTTGATAAGCCTCTGCAGGACCTTGGGGGAGGAGATCTTGACGTAGACGAGGATCGGGGCCAGGGAGGTCTTGGCCAGCTGGGTGGGGTGGTTGATGGTGTCGCAGTCCAGCACCACCAGCTGCATGGAGCGGGCCAGCTCAAATATTCTCTCAATCTCTGCTTGGACCTCGGCTGTGGGGAAAAAACAGTAACAAAAAATACACAAGTGATTTGAGGGATCTTATTGTGGGCTACTCATGGCTGGCGATGCAGGCTGCCATGTGGAAGAAAAAAGCAAACGGGCCTTCCCACCTTCTCTTCAAGAAACAAGCCTGCATTTTCAATCAGAATGGGAAGCAAGCCATCATGACATCCAAATAACTCTCAAGTTTTGAGAGACACTGTCAGAAATGCATTCGTTTGAACTTGGATGTCACTATTTTAGCAAGCAGAGTAAAGCCACTCACACTGTCCAAGGAAAGAACATGGACATATACAGACTAGGTGCATATGTCATGCAGCTGTTACACACGGAAAATAGTAACTAAGGAAAATTAAGCCACAACATCATGCACTGCTTGTGACCGCAGATTCTCAGCTAAAAAATTACTTCAGTTGTAGCTGGTGCATACAGTGAGGAATGTGTGCTACAGAAAGAAACTCTGTTAGCATGTTTCAAAGGAAAGGCACCAATTCTGGGTTATGTGCATGTATATACAGCATTTAAGGATTCAGTACTCAACACTGGGTTGATGTACGGAAATAAAAAAATTACAGTGGTCTCCCCGTAAGCACAGAACGGTTAGCATTAGAACAGGATGCCGTTGTAAGTTTAGCCAGGAAATTGGGCCCAGAGCTTTGAAATGCTGCGCATCCCTTCGGCTCAGCTTCCACACACTGCATCAGTCATCTGGACTGGCAAGTCTGATAGTTTCTCCACAGCTGCACGTCTTGTGCAGACACATGGCTCTTGCCATGAATAAGATATGCACTTATCTCTGTGGGCCGGGGTGTTAACACCTGCTAATTCATGTGATGTAAGCCGTCATCCCTAAGTCAGCCAGTGATGAAGGGCACGCATACCTTCAGAACACCTAATAATGGCATCACCACAACCCTCAGAACTGTGCCAATTTCAAAGTCATTCCTGAATTCTTGTTAACCGAGCTGTTAACATGTGGGCCAAAATTAGATACAAATGTGTATCATGAACTACAGTCAGCTTCTTTGCGAGAATTAAATAACACAGGAATAAAAGGCTAGCCAGAAATCAACTAAGCCAGAAATTAACTTCGCACAGTGTTTACGGTTTCCCCCCCAAAAAAAACTTTTTCAGAGCACAAGCTTAAAATTGCTTCTCTGCCAAACATGAGTCTCTCCGTCCATTGAGATTACTACTGAAGCCAGTGAAAAATCCTGCACAGTTCTTTATAGTGTAATAACTGCTTCTTCAGACAGACCAATCCCAGACAGTATACAGCCCCCCATCTTTCCCCAGCTGAGTTCCCCCCTTGCCCCCATCGGCATGCATCGGCGTCTGACTCAGAAGGTCCAGAATTGAGGACAAGACGTTCTGCTCTGCTTCCCCATCGTCTAGCATACTCAAACAGCGAATACCCTAGCAAGCCATGCGTGCGGTTTCAACCCCATCGTCCCAAACTCATTCATGTGGTCGCCGCGAACAATTTGGCAGGTGTTAACTATCCAAGCACGTACGCTTGCTGATCAAATCGGAATGGGCAATCTGTGAAAAGCTAACATTGGCACCATCCTGTGAGATGCAGTGGCGAAACTGCTTCGGAGATGGGGCACTCCTGGTATTCCCAACAAAGGACAATACTTGCCTCACAACATTTTTGTGTGCTTTGTGACAGATTAGTTCAGAATCAGAACTGTCTACACCATTATCAAGCTCTGTTGTATGACTTCAAACTGACCTCAAGTGGAATTTCTTTCAGATCTTTGGAAATTAGCGACAGTCAGAGGTGTGAAATTTGTATTTCTTGTGTAAAATCATTTCTTTATATAACATGCATCCTCAGCCCTTCCAGATTGGATTTATGAAGACAGGAAGAACACTTTAAACTAGTGGTCTGGAAGCTCATTTAAAAATATTTGCAGTACAAAAAGGAACATGAAGTTTCAGACAAAGACTTAAAACTATACACCACTTTAAAAATCTCTCCATTTTGGCGTACCTTGTAAAAACTACCTGCTAAAGAAAGACTCGGTAAATTTCATTGCATGCATCATCTGGCATTTCACTTGCATTTTATATCCCTCAAAAAATTACTGTCCACACGTTCTTTGAAGCAGACACCATCTGCTTCCAATTCTCAGTCAAACGCTTCGCAGTGCACCTGGTGATACCAGGAGAGATGGTTTCACATTTCAGATCAAGCCAGCAGATGACAGACGGTCATTTTTAATGTTTTTGTCTTCTACTTACCAATGCTTGAGGATCGGCTGTTGGAGCGTTCCATAATGGCACGCTTGTTGGGGTTGTTCATGACGGAGCGTTTGGCCAAGGCAATGTCGGCAGTTACCCTCGTAATCGATATTCTGCATGATGAATTAAAAAAAAAGGAAATACAAAAGAGAAACGTAAGAGCGACTTGTAAATTATCAGAGGGATAATATTTCAAAACCTTTGGTGGGTCGCTGAAAAACAACAGGCTGGGCCAATACACTGTATGCACTTATAACATTTGTTTTTCCTACTTTCTGAGGGACTTAAGTGATTTTCCTGAAAGACAACATGTTTATCAGAGCAAATGTCACCACAGACAATATCAACCAGAAGATTCTGCTCACCTAGGACTACTGGAAAAATGTAACCCTTGAAAAACCTACGATGGAAAAACAACTCTCCATCGGTTCTCTAAATCAACTCATCTTGTGACCGTTGTATTTCTCCTTTTCCCAACTTCCGCACACAAGCATGCATTTGGATTTGACAAATTACTCAAAGGGATGCCACACATGCATCAGCATCATTCGCATTGGGACCGAACAGCCTGTGTGACCTTTCCTTTGCGAAAGGACCCTGGGATGGCTATGGGGATACTTGCCTGACTCTACAATAGCTGATCAGGCGGTTCCCTGCTACAAGTATTAGCATTCTGGCCCGCACTCTGGGCACCGGGCTGTCTCTGTGACATTTTACCTTCATTTATTTCTGAGTGCTTTGCAAATTAAGTGAGGCACAAGCGCCTAATGTGTAGTCCCGAGGGATGACAAGCGATAAACTTGATTTCTAGGAGTTCTGTGGCATGCAACTTGTTTTTTCTTTGACTGAGTGCAATGGCACCATAATTAGTTTCTCTTTCCTGCACTTTTTTTTCACAAGTTTGTTTTTCAAATCAAAATAAATGATGTGCAAACTGTTCGTTTTCCACCAAATGCCAAACTAGTTGAAATTTTTGTCAGAGTACACACACATATACAAGGATCAACTACAAACAAGCCCTATGTCACATCAACCAAGAAGTGTCTGACCTGTGAATTCAACTTTTTGAACAAATTAAGCAGAAACTAATTTTGGAAGCATTTGGAGAAGATCAACCAGCTGTCTAATTGTCTGTTTCTCTTCTCTTATCAACCTAGATTTAAAGTACAGTGACAATCATGGATACTCTGCCAATGAACAGCTTTGTCATTTCCAGTGTTGATAACAGCAAGTAAACATGAATGACTACTAGTGACCCAAGTCCTAATGAATGCCATGCAATGTTGATATGTACATGTGTGGAGCCAGTGGGGGACTACAATACCAGTTCAGAGGTGGATTGTCACCTTTTCTACAGTGTACATCTTCAGCAGAGTTCCCTCAAGTGTCTGTGAAAATGCTCATGAATCCAACAGATTCCAACGGTGGCTAAATTCCTAAATGAGCCAACTTCAACAAATTCAGCTCAACCTGCTTTGACTGACAAGCTCTGACAAAAAGGAGAGTGATTTTACAATATCACTACACAGTGCAGCTCCACTGTATGACAATAATGCATGGCTCCCTGTACATGTACTTTGCTTATGTTTTCTTAACCAGCTCCTCCAACTTCCCTTCTTAGCATCAAACAAGATGCTACAGCCATTCATAAATTCTTCTCCTCCTAAACTAGCATCAATCTGAGTAACCGCCTGTGTGTTTTCTTTTCAAAGCACTCTTATGAGAAAAGGTACCATGTAATTACCAATGCTGCCCCTTAAATCAGAGGGAGGTCATTTGGGAACAGACAATGGAAGGGGATGACACCGTATTTTGAATCGCTCCTATTGCTTACAGGCAGATCTTGCCCTGTTCAGAGGGGTTTAGAGTTTTGCATGCTGCCTTACAATCTCTGGCAGAAAAACTGAAAAACAGAACAGCATCCTTCAATTAAGTGCATTACCTCCCCTCAAACTTGCGCTTGAGGTAATCAAACAGTGCCTTCTGCATCATGTCGGTGACTTCGTAGCCTTTTAGGGAGGGGCCAACCAGGACTACAGGCCGCATGGAGGGGACCACGTCATAGGGTGGTATATTCTCCGTCTGGAAAAAGAAAGCCGGCCATCATTTCAAAATTTGATTTCATCACCGTCCTTGGAGAAGTAAGATTACCCTTAAGTACTGGGTAGGTAAGTCTTCTTACATTTGATAATGTTAAATTTGGTTTCAAAATCATTAAACCCCCAACCAAACAATGAAATAATACTCTATATTGAAAATCAAAATATCCAAATGGATAACAACTCTAACACAGTCCACAACTCTGCACTGCTAAAGCGACACCATGTCCATAAAGGATAAAGCATGGCATAAATCAGTTTTGTGGAACAAACCAAGAAAAAAATGCACCGACACGCAATGATAAAGTACAAATAAATGTTTTGAAAATATTGGTACTTTAAAAAGAACCCGACCCCTCGTATAGCACAATAAGTTGTTATGGGAAGTGGATTGAGCAGAGATAAATGTCCTTGACTGTATAGTCACAAGGATGTTCATTTCACCATTTATTGTGAAAACCAACCTTCCAACCAGACTGCACAATGGGTGGTGAAATTGAGGATTATACAGTCACGGATGCTAGGTATCTCATTCAGTTCACATCAATAATTACAGTGTCTCTTGATATGGGCCAGGTCAATTTTTACTGCAGTGCCTACTGGGCAAAACCAACAGACCAGGACGTGAAGAGTGGTGTCAATGATTGTCACAGGTATATACAAATTCTGGTTTATAGAACTGGAAACCGGTTAGGGGGCAGGGTGACTACAATAATAAAATGACGATGCAAGAATTGTGGTATTATGCTACCTACCTTTTTGAAGAACGGTTTCCTCTTCTCCTTGGGCTGGGGCGAGATGGTGCTGCTCTTTGAGCGGCTCAGCGTCTCACTGTCGTCCACTTCCCCCATTCCATTCTGATCCATGTCAATCCCTACATTGCAAACGAGAGCACAGCCCAAAGACACTTGTCAATAATGCAGATCAGGTTTCTGTTACCGACAAAATTTGAGGATCACTGATGCAGGCTTAAATCTAAGAGCTCCGATCAGAAAGAATTGAACTACGGTGAATAATTCCTAGTGTCAATCTACAGTTTCAAAACATGGTCTGAATGTGCTTTGTTGACAATGCCTCACATTCCCATTTGACGCTTGGCAAATCCTCATCCCTGGCCACCATATAATCTATGCCTGGGTTAACATTTCACAGTGTACACCCATGCAGTCTAACATTTGCAGGTCCAGTGATGCATCCAATGCATTAGCTTATTGCTCAGTATTCGTAAGCCAACCCCCTGCCCTGGGGATTTCTTTATGAAGAACCTTCCTGAACACCTCTAAAATTTTTAACAAGGCAAGGGCTATTGTCACATTTTCTGAACTTCAACTTTCCTGGGGTGCTATGCCCAGCGACACGTACACGTTCAAACTTAAATGAAATGCACTGTTACCCTTGGTGTTGGGTACTGTCTCAAACTGTATATGCTCTGTACTTTAGGGAGAGTTATACATGTGAATACTCATTTCATAGTTAGAAGCAGAGTTTATTGTTTAAGATTTTTTCTGGCTACGTAATGTTTAGAATACTTTGTGAATTATTCTTCTGCATTTGTACTGATGGCCAGTTCACCAGCCAATGGGTACGCAAAACAATACGACAGTGACGCAGACAGAGAGAAGTCTCTTTTCAATACCCAAACCCCACGGCATTTTCTCCATGAAATGGGGGATTGTTTCTTGTGGGCTTATTGTTCTGACTGTTTCCCCATGACAATGCCAGTTAAAGAACATAAGACGTCTCCCTCAAATATACCTGTGGGCCACATGCAGAACTTAATAAATTTGACATCCATCAGTGCTGGCATACAGAGCAACTGGACTAAAAATTTCTGCTCCCCTGTAAATTCTTTGGGGAAATAATAAAGACTTTATCCCATTGTGCTTGCAAGGAATGTCCTCCCATAGTTCATGGCAGGTTAGATCAATCAGATTCTGTAACTTCTTCAATCTCCTACAAATCTAATTCTGTCTCGCTATTTATGCACAGTGTATGCCTCTGCTCTGTACAGGCAGTACACACATTTTATCGCGCTTGGACAAAATTGGCCCAATTTAGCAAGGCCTGAGTTCATTCCTTTCTATGCCACTGTGGGTCAAAGTATGCGTGTCCTTGTTACACGTACCCGCACTTAATATTCCTTTTTTATATAAGGCACTGCACAACTTTTACTTGCGTAACATTTGAAACGAAGATTTCACTGAGCCTGTACCAAGGCACACTGGACGTAATCACACAACACCACATTAGAGAAGAATTTTGAGACCAACTTAAGGATTCCATTCAAATTCCTGAGGCCTCTTCGCTTCAGTCTGAAAAGATGGATGGGGCAAGGTTGAGAGGTCGCCGTGTATTTACATGTGAAACTGGTCACACAGAAGTAATCTACATTTCAGTCAAGAAAAACACACCAAAGTTAAAGCATTCTTATGAACTGACATTCACTCCTCAGATTATTAAAAAAAAAAAAGGAAACACGGAATAATGTTCTCCTTTTTTGGCAGACTATGCTTGGCAAAATCAAGTTTGAAATCACAGGTACAACATACCTCATTCTAATATTCTACTTTCCCCTTTAGGGCAAAATGCACAAGAGATATTTACAGTAACCATCTCTGGAAGTGCATCACACCCAATATTTTGAGACACCAATATTTATGCCCCAAGCAGAGTGTAAAATATTTTTAAACCATCAACTCATTCGGGTCAATAAAAAAAACCCTCTTCGAGCAATTAGATGTACTCAAGGGGATGCCACAGCACACGTCAAGCAACATAACACCACTGACATTTCAAAGATGTACGTATGTAATGCCAAGTCGGGGAACCCAGGTCAGAAGGCAGCACAAAATGTCACTGAAACACAGAGAAAAAACAAACACTGTGGATTTGGCGTCTGTGCTAAGATTGTAAATTGCAGTAGAAATTACAGGTACTGACAAAAGCAATTTTCAAATTCAGGGGGACAATCAATGTGCTATGAAATCAGTGAAGAAAACAAGAACTGTTCAACTTACAGTAACGCTGCCATTGAAAAATAAACATATTCTATTCTTTGCTCTTCCTTCACAAAAGGCATGACTGCACTTTTGGCTATGGTGCATCCTCAATCTTTTAAAACACTTCAAACTGCCCCCATGGGATTTGTTGGATACAGCCTCAATCCTCCAAAATCTTCCAGTATTTTTTTTACTATGTTCCATGGAGGGTTTAACCACTGTATAAATCCATGAAAGTCCTCTGGTAATTCCTATCATTACGTTGAGGCAGTGCACATGGTATCCTGGAGCAGTATGGAAGATTCCTAACGTGATCTTATCCTAAATTTATGCATGGCAGAGCATTATTAACGCAAGGTCTCACCAACGACCTTGACACAATGCATCCTTCACAATCAGCAACTCAATTTTGCCTTACAGCCTACATCCTCCAAAATTCTCCAAAAACCATCTGGAGGATTTTGGAGGATTCAGGATGCTTATGGTTAATAATTTCTGCATGTATTTTTAAAAACTGGCTCATATGTGCATGGTGGAAGTTTAAGGAGAATGGATTTTCCACTGAACAATCTCATTTTGGTTTGTGTTTCCTGTCAATTTTGCAGTGGGTTAATAATAAAATGTGTGCACACCACTCGTGAAAGTGCTTAGCACCATCCCCCCTTCCTTTGAAAATTCTAATTAACTGACAGGCAGCATCTATATGACCAAATGAAAGGCCGGCAAAGTTAGCCAAGCCTGCACTACAGTTGGACTCATGTCTGACCAGAGCAAAAAAACCAAACCATGGAGGTCGCCGTAACAAATTGGGAGGACATCGTGATGAGCAATACTCAGATATGGGATAGAACAGCTAAATTGAGGAAGTTTCTGCATGTGAGGATAGGTTGGGACTGCATTTTTAATGAAGCAATGTTGAGCTGTCTCCAAAGGACTTTGCTATGGATGGAAATTACATGAGATCTGTGGGAAACGTGTGAAGCCGCTAGCTGACGGCTTCCATAACCATCACAAGAGAGATACACGCAGCATTCATTACCACTCTTCTGTTTCAGATTTTTTACTCTTTTCCTGAAATACACGTACCAGTTCAAACCTTTTTCCTGCTTTCATATCAGCCTAATGGGCCATGATGGATTGGAAACTGCTGGTTTGAAAATTACTCGGAAAAGCTTTTCACTTGGATAAATGACCCATGCAATTAATGTAGCCATACATTCAACATCGTAACTCATTACAGCGCAGAACATTCTGGATTAGTGTACGACGCACTGTGCTCATTAGCCGAGTCAAAAAATCAAATATCCTTGGCACAGTACATGCAAGCGTACACCTCTCTCATTATGAGACTGCCCAAGGTGGCGCGATACTGCAAACGTCAGCCTATTGAAGACAAGCGGGACTCAACATAATTTATGAAGCTTCCCTGCATTAAGCTGATGGGCTTGCCACAGCATGCCAGAGGGGTCCAACAAATTCCACTGATAAGCTTACTGCTAAAAATGCATGTGGAAAAAGAATTTTGGTGATACAAGCGTTAACGTTAGACTCTTGCAAATGAGCAAGATGGAAGTAAATTTTCAGAAGATAACTGTGGTACTAGCCAAACGAATTTAGTGATTAACATATTGGGCCCTGTGGCGCTTAAAGGGCCAGGGAATGTGGTCTGGAAACCACAAGTCAAACAGAAAATGCAGACATGAGATGAAGTATTCCTTCTTCACAGCATAATGAACAGAAAATCCAAGTTACAATTATTCAAAGAATGCCAGATTAGGTACATTGTGATACATGTGATACAGGTACATGTACAGGAACATGGACATTCATGAGGGAGGCCTCTAAGGATGTGCTTGGTTATTCCTATCTACATGTACATGTAATTCACTCTGGAGTGCCTCATTTCAATGCAAGTTATGAACTGCAAGTTAACAACGTGCATTTGACCAGCAACTGCTCTCAGAAGCTGAGGGCCAGCTTTCAAAATCTTGGGCCAACAGTGGATGTCAGAGAAGGGCCAATGGGGGCATTCCCCCTCAAAAGGTGCCCCCTCCTCCAATTTTTTTGATTTATTTTTTTTTTAAATGAGAGGGCAGAAAAGTTTTTGGTCTATTTCATTTCCCTTCCCTCAAACAGCACGTGAAAACCCCAAACTGTATAGCCCCATCACTCAGAAAAGCCATGAAAAAATTACATGAACTGAACAAATCTTTGGCCTGCCCCCTCCCCCCCAAAAAATTGGGTTCTGGATCTGTCACTCTCTTTGGACACTGCTTATCTAAAACTACATGCAGCTCTGTGTAGAATGTTCTACTTAGATCACTGGACCTTTCCCTTTTTTACTTTATTTTCTTTTTAGAGACTGCTTACAGATTACCAGCAGTGGCAAGATAAGCGGCACTGCGGGCATGTGCAACACTGACTCGTGCAATTGTAACAGCACACATTCTCTGCAGAAAAAGGTTGCACCATCGTAGTACATGTACATTTCAAACAATTTCGCGTACGCTTCTAAGAAAAGCCAAGTTTCCTTCCAGATGACTTTCACAGGAATGCATAAATATTTGCTAATGAGCAAATCGTAAATTGATTAAAATTTTACTACATGGGAGTGCAATTTTTTGCGGGGGTGGGGGGGAATTCAAATGGTTAGAATCCAATCTAAGGGTTCATATACATGTACGTGCTATACAGCTATCAACACTTCAACAAATTTAAAAACTAAAATGCAACAGGATACATTACAATTTTAACTTGAACAGATGAAGCACAGCTTTATTCACAATGTACATGTTACAATGACTTTCCACCTCGTTTGTAGCAGATAAATGGACAAAATTCAACATTTCTGATTTTATGCCGATGAAGATTTCCACATTCATGAGCCACAGCACGACGCCAGACAAGGCATTACAGGAGTATCTCCATAGCTTTGTGTACAATATTCGAACATTTATGTTTCACAAGGTGTGCTTCATCAAGACCTGTATACATGTAAGGGTTATGAGGGTTTACTTCACTGCTGGTGGTCCACAACTATAACTGGCCTGTTACAAGAATACAACTGAACAACAGTTGTGAGGTGTGAAGAGTTGCACAAGCCGGCGCCAACCCACTGTTACAACTTTAGAGTGCTCCCAAGACGACATCTTTAATGTTCTGTGCACATATTGTGCTAAATTTTCAATCAATCTACAGTTAGTGGCCCCAGATTAGATTTGGGAACCGATGTTGGCTTATAATCTAATTAGGACCTCCTTGCAGCTGCGGAACGAAATCGATTCATGCTAGCCAACATCATCATGTTGCACGGACCAGCGGCGCATCATCCTTCCTTTCCCCAAACCCTCTCAAGAACCCACCTCATTTGTTTTCAAATAAGCCTACATGTACCGGTAGGTCCATTTACGTGTATGCCAGTCTTCATCAAACCTGATATAATGCGGAACTTTTTCAGTCTGTAAACCGAGATCGCAAAAATAGATCGAGAATGCAGCTACTTTTTACATGTACAGTCCATTCCAAACATGGCTGTTTTTCATAATGCAGCACGTCCAAAATTGTAATTGAGTAACATGGACAGAATTAAATTCCTCGGTAATTTATTCCAGCATGAGCACAGAAGCATCGAGGCCATTCACATCGTTAAATACTCTCAGCACCCCAATACTGTACAGTGTTTATTTGTTCTTCCCCAGAGCACTAAAATTAGCATTTGAGGATATAATGGTATGCACCATGTTTTTGGCTGCATGAGAACATACAAAATCAATACTAAGGGACTGGTATCCAGCATGTAACGCCATGCTTAGAGCAAAGAAAGAGAGAGCACAGGCCTGGTCGAAAAATATGTTTGTTTCTTGTAACAACACCCCTAAGAGGCAATTACACATTGGAGGAGTTTATACATATGGCATACACGTATGCACTTGGAGCAGGTCAATCAGTGTATGACAGTTCTGCTGTGGCTGTGTTTGTATTGCACGTACCCATATATTGTATGTACATGAACGTGTTCATGGAAAACGTGTACATCTGTGTACCTGTACTTTTAACTGTCAATACGCATAAACATAAATGCCAAATTCTGTGATGGTGCTGTATGTTGTTTCATTATTCAGATTTGTATCAAACCAAAACAATAGCTTCACATCATGAATACCATTAGGAGAACATGTACTTCATATCTTTTTCTTGTTTCGATCAAAGAACACTTTACCAACTGAAATATGCAATACTGCTATTTATTTCTCCATTTTCTTTGCTATCAAACTGTTTTCGTTTAGTCTTCCCATTTCCTACGAAGTCTGTAAATTCTGGACGGCAGAAGAAGCACTTGCCAAACTGTTGACACTACCGCTGTGTATACAAAAAAATTTAGAAAAAGTGGAAAAGCACAGTAGCAAGATGCGCGTGTTGAAATTGTCCATCTAAAAAGGCAGACACAATTAACTCCTTGAGAAAATGTCATAGGTTGAGTGCAATTACTGAACATGTGCACACGAACTTATACATATATGCACGTACGTCAGGACAAGTGTCCACTTTTCATTTTACCTTCCACTGTGTTTCCACTCGAGGAGGGGCCAGCATGGCTGACATGCACACTAGAGAGATGCGTATCAAAAAAAACGTTGGGGGAAGGCAGCGGGGGGGAGGTCTTCTCTGAAATGGTTCTTGGGAAGTCCAACCATTTTGGCTAAAAATGCTTTCCAATTCAGTTTCTATTCTTATTAACTTTACAACAACATGACATTGCACAGAATGCTTATTGACATACCAGACTTTCTGTGGAAAACAGCATAAAATATAATACCCTAAAGCAGCGATCCTCATGTTTCAGATTTTTTTAGTAGACATGATTCATACATTAAAGAGACACTGTGGAGATCCTTATCCATTAATTAACCAAAAAGTTGGACTTTTTGCCCCAAACAGGATTCCTCAACAAAGCTTGTCAATGGAAGACCAAAGCCTGATTTGGAGAATCCAAACTCCCCAATCTTTATACTTCTTCCTTCTGAATGTGTTCAGAGTAAGGCCAACTTCAGCATAGTTGAAATGAGGCACGTTCTTGCATAACCGTATCAGTCTGTTTCCTAAAGTGGAAGCTCCAGTTGAAAAGCTCCATGCAGCTACACAAGGCACATAATGTGGTTGCACACTGCAGGTTGTAGGTCTTAAGTTCATGGCCCCCGTTGGCCAACATGCACAGCATATGCTGTACCGTACATGGAAATACTTTTTGGATACATGTATGATCAAAGCATTCTCAAAGATTTCTGATCTCCACTTATCATACCACTCATGCAATTTAATGTGCACTGAATATGCCTGACTGGACACAAACGGGCTAAAGTAGCTGTATACTGTATCTCTTTCTGATGTAAATGTGAGCAATTTTTCATCCAAGACAAAACATTAATGGGAAAAACACTTTCTGGGGCAGTCGGCAGCCTGGAGAATTCACACCCACGGACACGGATGGAATCGTCAGGGTAATTCAAGCCTTGGTTCTGACAGGTTATTTTGGGGTGTGCGCCCACAATATAAGTGCAAGCTTTGCAATCTCTTGAAGATCGATCAATTTTCCATAGATGGAAAGGGTGTCCCGTCTCCCACACATCTACTGGACCATCACTGACTGGCTTCAGGGGATTGGCATCCAGATATACATGTATGTACATGTACATCTCTCGTTTAAAGTGACCACTCTATTTGAAGGGCAAGGAATTTTGGCCTCAAAATATTCTCCCATGCAGAACACCTGTCCAAGGGTTTACCAAGCATTTAAGGTTTGCGAGTCTGTCATCAAGATGTAGGCGTGACATAACCAGCCAATCAAAAAAAGTCAGTTGGGATATGTGCCACAGACGCACGGTTGCTTGCTCGTTTAGAAGCTTCCCGCATCCCATTATGACCAACCACGAGGAAGGCCCCGGCCCTGCATGCTCTGCTCTGCCTTTGCAAACCGTAATAAACACCCCTGCAGCTGCAGCTGTGGACATGTTGAATCGAAAGCCAAGCCTGTGAGCTCAGATCAAATGGCGTTGAGCGACAAGGGCCCAAGACAGGACCGAGGTGCCGGAGCCGCATTCTATTAATTACAGCCGGCGCATTTCTTCTTTTTGAGGGAACGGAAGTAGAGATCGCAACTCTATCCGTCCACTTTTTTGACACGTCGCTTGAAAGGCCATCTCAGGATGTCCAAACTGTGTTGACATTAGCTGCCAGGCCAATAATATGAAAAAAGATGCCTAGTGGCAACCTACAGCACTGTTCTGTAAAACTGAAACATCAGAATGATTTTTTCAACACCAGTGACAGCTTGAAGTTCACATTAGAGCAAATAGTGTCAAATAACTAACATTTCGTGCAACACACTGAACACTTTGAGCATGGAATGGAAGTGGCATGTGAATTATAATCAACTGCAACTCACGTGTGAAGCATGTCAATAGAATGTCGGGGATTTCATTATAAGACCTCTTTGCTTAGCACTATGCAAGCAAACTTGGATGGCTTGTCCCATTTACACTCCTGTGTGATACTGACTACGATCCTTTTGCTCCTAATACTTTTTTAAATACTTGACAATGCATCAAAGGAACTCAAATCAGATGGAAAATTTGGAAACGACTCGAGGAGGAAATGGATATACATGTAATCTAGACTGACCTCTCAATTCACATCATGAACAACAACCCCACAATAAAGAGGGAACCGTATCGGCCAAGGAAGCAATTAAAGCAACTCACAACCTGATTAAGAGCTGTAAAGCTGTGTGGAAAGGAATTCACGGAAAAGCGTCATAGCCACGGTGGAGAATGATTGCATGCTAATTAGCACCAAATAAATCACGTCCGACTGGTTCACGGAGGGACGGGCAATTTGGTCTGCTGTGTGTGCAGCAGAAGCACACCGCACTTGCATTAATTCCACAGAGAGGGATCACTTGGGTTCATGCATAATGCACACTGGAAGGGGAGGTTCAGCTTATTCACACACTATGTAAAAAAAAAATTGGAGAGAATGTTGACCACCCAACAGCAGCTACATGTACATGTCCATGTCCATGCATGCTGTCACAAACCAGTTTGTAAAAAAAAAGGCTTCATCCCTCTTGTCAGTGTTTAAGAATGGATTATCACTGCTTTCAAACAGTAAGAAATCTTTGACTACTGGTTGATTCAGGATCTGTTGGAGATGATTATGCTTTTGTTTCACTGGCTGCCTTATCTTTGCCTTAAAAACGAGGCTGGGCAAAAACAAGCACTCGCAAGAATGCACTTGAGAGACACCCGCCGAGCCGGAAGCAGCCCGCCGAGTGTTAAGGGAGGAAGGGAAGGAAGACGGAGAGACACAGAGAGAGAGAGAGAGAGAGAGGGATAGAAAAGGGCATCCATCTTCATGAATACCTCTCTGCACAGCGTACTGTTAGCTGAATGCATAAAGCTCACGCTGGCGCACCGTTTCCCTGCAAGTTTTATCACTTGGTATTCAGACATGCATTACTGCAGCTGCCTCTGGCGACTTTCTGATTGACTTGAGTCGGTTCTGCTTTCTTTGGTTTAGAGGGTTGGCAAGGACCATGGTGTACATGTATGTGTGTGGGGGGGGGAGGGGAGGGGAGGTGAGGTGGGGACTGCTGAGGACCCGGAGTGTATTTTGTCGTCGTACTGATGTTGTATCAAAGGCATTCTGGTGGACTGAGGTCTGAAATGCACATAAATACAGTTGATTTTGACTGTTTCACTTTAGGCAGCAACTACATGAGCATCTATTCAAACTCGCTCATGAGAAATAAATCCTAAATAAAAATAATCATTCAACAAAACCAGTGCTGGTAGAATGGAGTTCTTCAATGGTCCAGACAAAAGGAAGTCTTTCAAATATTGTATATTATATATAAACGTTACAAAATGTCACAACATTTTGTGACATCTGTCATCTGTTATCATTTGTATTCATACACTTCAATGCAATGTATTTATTCCCTATGAATCCATAGGTGGGAGCAGAATACATGTAGTGCGCAAAAAGCTGGCAGTACACTGACCCATGAGGTGACCTTCATTGAGCCATATATCCATACATGTGCATGTACATGATCTGAGTAGACTAAAGATACATGTACACACTATCTTCGTTCAACTTCAAGCCATAGCATTCAGCATGTGTACATGGGTGTATGTCTGGTTCCTCAAAATACTAGAAAAAAATTACATGTATCTTGCAGTGAGATTCAAAGGGCTACTAAGTCTGCATCACGGGTCAACAAAACGATTTTGCACAATCAAAAGAATGCAAAGTTTTCTTATTTGACACGTTCATTGACTAGTCATCTTCCTATCACTTGATTGCTTTACCATTTTCAGTTATTCATTGTGGCATCACATCACGATGAAAAGTGCAGTGTTTTGGTTGCTAGCTTCATTCATGATACCACATTCTCTTGAATACATCAGAATCAACCAGGTTTGGAAGGATTGGAGGAGGCAGAGCCTAGCAACTATTACTGTACAATGTACATGGAGCTCGATAACCTTTGAAAGCTCAAGTAAAAAAAAGGGCTCTAGATTTTCTGCACAGTGGAGGATTTTAAAGGATTCAGGAAGGTTCTTGGCAGGACTGACTGGGGTGTTTAAATATAAGGGTTAAAAGATGGACAACTTTGTCCCCCGATGTGAGCGATTTCTACTTACCCGGTGTGGGAGGAGTTGATCCCCTGGAGTTGGCATTGCGGGCGTTGGCCAGTCCCATGATATCGCCCAGGTTGGAGGTGGAGCTCAGCCCGCTGGTCGACCTGCTATGACGGGGGGAAGTTGGGTAACTACTCTTGCTGTTGAGGGGTAAGGTTGCGGCTTTGTTCGGCAGGTAGTTGATCCTACCAGAGGGGGACTGGGGTAACCGGCTACTTTGTAGAGGGGCCGCAATGAATTGTGTTTTTTTTACGAGTGAAGAGTCAGTGAGTGCATATTAGAGATGGATGATATCGTTTGTGAAATACATTTTTTGGGGGTGGAAGTTGGAGATTTAGTACACATGATTCATGCATTCATGACCAAAGTTGGCATTGATGCAATAAACCCAATCATTGAGTGTGTTCGCATACATCAGTTTTGAGAAGTGAGGGGGGGCACCAATGTTTAATGCCGGGCAAAAATGAAGAGAATGTGCCAAATTAGGTACCACAACCAAGACAGTACAGCCAGGTTTGAGTGATTTCAATGTCCGTTCAGGTGGTCAGAGATCGGCATTGACAACCATCAATTCCAATGGTTCCACCAGGTATGTCCACAACAAAGCCACAAGCCGGTTTGGAATGAGGGTCAGTACACAGTCGTTAATGGTACAAGTGAACATGGCAAAAAATGATCACATTAAACCAGTTAGAAAAGCCACAAGTAAACCAGTTTGACAGCAGATTTAAGGCACAGGTGGCATGCAAACAGGCAAGAACATAGAATAGAAGACAGAAAAAGCCCAAAAGAGGTAAGCATTACGTGACAAACCAGATCAGATAAACCAGTAAATTCAGCCAAGTTAGCAAATTGACATAATGCAAGTTAAATTGGATAAGGGGTGGGGAAGAGAAAGAGAAAAGGCAGGGGAATAGCAAAACAGAATAAAACAGTTAGTGTTGCACCACAATTGTACTTTAAAAAAGGGGGAAAAATGCAGTGAATTAGATAAAAGTAACAAATTGATAAAATGTGTAATTGGCAAAAGTGAAGAAACTACTACAAGATCATAATTTTCCAAAGTAAGAGGGCCGTCTTTTAGCTTAAACATGAACACTTGTGGCAGTACGTATTTCTAATTGTCAGAGATAAACGAAAACTACTGCAAGCTACTGAAGTCTCAGGTGCCTTGAATCAACAAGGAGAGCAGACAGAATGAATGAAAGATGTTTGCATTAAGTTTCTGGAAAACAACTTGATGCAAAACATGACAGAATGCATCACTACAGTGCATGCAATGGTATCTGATAATATTGAGTAACCAGCTTTGAAGAAATATTACTGCTTTAAACATGTACACATGTAGAAGCAAGCACACTGCATGTGTCCTTTTTATACTGAATCATTTGCAATTTGAAATAAGGTACACGTAACCACCCGTATGAGTGTTATGCCTGACATGTCCACAAGTGTACTTAAATGCACACCTGTATACAAGTATGCATAGACTTGTGTGTGAAATGCACATGGATAGCCTGTAATGTACATATGTAAATTAATCTGAAATGTGGCCAGCGAGAACAGCATTACTGGATTTATGCAGGGGCACGGTGTGAACTCCCAAAAGAGTCAGGCATTCGAAAATTCAAAACTGGGCCATGACACCTTTCAGCTTTATAATTTTTTGCGATTTGAATTTTTAATTCCATTCCTGAGGACATCAAGACAATATTGTCTGTGGGTCAATTTGAATAGCCTATAAAAGACTCCTCTTTTCCCAGTGTGTAGCATAGCCTTTCCTCCACTATTTGTTAGTGTACTGTATCTGTAGTTTGTCTAGTGAGTCCAGGCTGTTCCAGTTACAAGCCTTTGGCTTACGTCAATGGCCTTGTAACTCTTACTGCATATTTAATTAGTAAAAATTTATTTTGCTTTATCTGTTTGGCTTTCAAGTATTATTCTTTGGTGCATATATTTTCTCTTGATATACAGTGTAGCTTTGTTTATGGTTGTGTTTATACATGTACCTCTTAGATTGGGAAGTTATAACTAAATGTTTATTGAATTGAATTGATTGAATTGAAACTACAGATTCTGCTTGGAGACTCACAATTATTTTACATATTTTGTAGTATTTAAAGTGTACCAGTACCTACAATGAATTTACATGTACATGTATCTGAGATCCCATTTTTCTGCAACTCTATACTTTTCTTCAGTGTCTGGAAATTATTTGACATCTCTTTTTGGTTTAATCAATGCATTTGTAAAGTGCAATTTTTAAAATGTTAAAAATTGCCCATGCTTTCCTTGACAACTGAGGACGTTGTTGCTGTGATGTCATCCAGGGAAGACATGCTTCTATGCATTGAGTTTTTGTTCAAAATGTGAACCCAAAATTAACTCAATGGAAACATTTCTGAGAGAGGATTGCATGCATGCTTATTGCTAGGAAATTACTAAACAAACAACTAAAAGTTGAGGCCAGGAGAACTTCAGACGTTTATTGTGCACAAACCAATGCAACATTGAGATTTTCTCCCTGGGATGACATCACAGTTTTGCTCATGAATATGGAAATACTCATCAGCATAAAAACCAAAAAGGCAGCAAAATACCCCTTAAAACAGTGAAAGAGACACTGAAAATGAGGTTATCTGATATGTGAAGGTGCATGGTTTTAGGTTTGCATTAAAAAAATTGCACTGCAGCTACCCTTTAACCCTAACCCTCCTCAATACTTCACCTGATGGAGGACTGAGGAGTGTTAGGGTTAAAGTTGGTTTGATCTGATTTTTTACTTAAATGCATTTGACGTGTTACTAAAGTAAATGGCACTGTGTACTGGCACATGTACATGCGAGCAAGCACGTACATGTATGCAATGAAAAATGTCTGCGTGCTCAAAAGCACAATCTTCACAAATTCCTCAAGCTGGGTACAGCCGACTCTACGTGAACCGGTACATATTCACATACATATGTACATGTATGTGAGTAGTAAAAATTCTACAATGACTGAATGTACATGTACGTTCAAGCTACGCAACCTGCTTTCTTAACCCCATATGTAACTGCCAAAAACCTGCCATACTCCAACAGCAGGTTTTATGAGGTTTTGGCAGGTTTGGTACTGTACCTGAGGAACTTGTTGAATTTTGTGAGACTTGGGATGAAAGGCCCAGGGAGATGGTGCCAGTTTCTGTGTGAGTTTGGTCACACACGGGTCACTGTGTGCAGTGTCTGGCTTGCTGTACCAATTGTTGGACTATGCTTGATTCTGTCAGGCTTGGTACTGTTCAGTGCAAGTCATCCTATCCTGCACAGACCCATCCAGACAATATCACTCAAACTCCAACGGGCTCATTCTGTTGGAGTTTATCAGGTTTAGTGCAGTAACCTGCATGTACATGTACAAGTACATAGACAAGTACATGAAAATGTTGGATTTTGTGAGGTTCAGTATGCTTTCTAGTGAAGGAGCCTAGGGGGTTAGGGTTAATGATTAAAATCATTTACCATACAAGTGTACTTTAAACGTTTACTTTTTCTACCCCTACCCTATACAGCAACACTTTCTGTGACCCACTCTGTGAAAATGAGTCTTAAGTTGCCAGAGCCACTGTGGAGTAGAAAGTCCTTTAGAATAATTTTGCACTGTGTAAATCAACAGAAACCCACAGCATTTTTCACCATGGGGTATCCACTTTCATTAAGATGCTAAATTGAGTGATACATCAAAACCAAAAAACTCAATTTGCTCCTTCCAATACAAAGGAAAACTCAAAAAGTGGCTCTGGTGACTTAAGACTTATTTTCACAGAGTGTGTCCCACATTATGGTGCCAATGTTCCCAAATGGCACCTCTGTACAGAAATTTCATACAGAGCACAGTGCGTGCTCAATGTACATGTACATGTACTCATCCTTTCCCAAATTACTGGCATGGAAAATGACAAGAATTCTTTTTACCGTTTTCCATCCCCTACATGTACCAAGTGGTTTTTGCACGTACACGTGAAATTGTTAATGTACATGTACGTACATGTACATTGTACAAATACATGTATGCACACAAAGATGCTGAATCCCATTCAGGGTTCAGCAAATTGTAATCATGTGAAGACATACGAACCTACTGCATACTTTGTGAATTGTGGAAACAGTGTCCCCCTAAAGGTCCCCCCCAAAGAATAACCCCCCCATAAACAAATCCAAATTCAGTGCCACAATACTGCTCACTGTACTTTTCAATGAACTGCCAACATCCTTCCCCTACTAGGCTCCCCCTACCTACTGCTATGGATCTGATGTCCTTCAACCCCAGTCTTACTTCACACATCAGACACTATCAGTTTCTTGTTTTATGAGCAAGGCAGAGGCTGGAGAGATACTACACTGCGTTTATTGCACTGGGAATACATCTACATGAAAAATGTGAGACTGGGATGAAGACTTTTGTTAGAAATCTTTTTGTGAATGCAATGGACTTGAATTACCATGTTTTTTATGGATGCATTATGTTTTGTCACATTTTGCTGTTTTTTTGTAAACAGCTCAGGTAGAGAGAGAAACTGGGGTGTAAATTTTGAAATTTTGAGTCCGGCTAAACTGAACTCCACAAATTTTTGATGTCAGGCCAATTTTAGTCACTTGTGAAACTGCAAAACTATTGCAAGTTTCACTGTGACTTGGGAAAGTGTGGGTTCCATGGACAAAAAAATGGCCTTCCACACTGAGTAGCAGACATGGCAGAAGAGCTACTGTAAGTCAACAGCCTGGTTCCCATCTGCATAAAGCAACGGGTCCAAGAGCAGTCTGGCTAGCTGCCTCTAATGATATCTGGACACGTAGTGAATGATGAGCAACATTCACCAACCAGTTAAATTGGCTACATGTAGGTATTGGCCTGAAGGCATATCAACTTCAAGCAACAAAGCTCCCTCTCAAGTCCAAGCATGAAGCCCACTTAACAAGCATCTATGCTTTGAAGCACTGCATGTTACGGTATATGTTCCGTACATGTACATGTACATGCATTCATGGTTGGTTTAGCTTCTGTGTCTATTCGCAGACCAAGCCTGATGACTCCTCGATCCCAGTGGTCGATCAAGTATGCATTCAGTTCGTTCAGCACTCATGAAATGGGTCTGTTTGCTTCATCAAATGATCATATCATTTTTTGTGCATAATACCCGGATTGCAAATAGGTAAAGGTACAGGTACTAGTTGGTTTACATAACCGTGTTAATATGATTCAATCCCAAAGAGACTGTGGCCTACCGAGTCAGCAAAAGTGCGGGCAATATCTGTCCCATGATCCATTACTCTAATCAAAATGGAATTTTACATTTGACTTTTGTTTTAGGTTAGCTTCCACTCAAAGCTACTGGTACTGTTGACATTTAAAACGCGGTAGGGAATAAGTGCTTTTATTATTAATTGTTAAAATTTTTCCTTCTGAGCTTAAATGAGTCTAACATTTTTAACAGAAAACCCTTTTAAGCACCAAATATGTTTACCAAATCCTTCCCTTGTCATTGTCATATTAGCCATGTGGTAATTTCAAATTGATTCATCACAAGGCAGTCCTCAGGGAAGAAAGATGCACATAGAGGAAAGGGTTGGGGAATAATGCACAGGAAAAGGAGAAGGAGGTTGACGCAAACCAGATGACCGTAACCCCCCCCCCTTTTATCTCTCTTGTTTATAGCTTGTCTGCTAAGCAGATCTTTCAAGCTAATTGTTTCTGCCATTAGGCATGTATTATTAACAGAGACCCAACTGAGACACAGTGGCCATTTCAGTCATTTTCCATGTGTGCATTGTTTGTACTGCTGTGGAGTGCCAGTCCCACTGGGGTTCTGACTATTTATGAAAACAGGTACATGTACATAGCAAACTGGATTGAAGGGGGAAAGGCAAGGTTTTGGAAGTTATAGGCTTGCTTCACTAGCTTCTTTGGGATGCCATCACTATCATTAATCTCATCAGAATGTTAAATTTTTTGCTCACTCAAGCACATTTATATCAAAACTCATCCAGTTACAGATTACGTGTTTGACAATATTTCATGTTAATTTTTGCCATTATGGGACACACTATGCCTTAAGGACCTTGAAAAAGAACTTGCAAAAGCTGAATTTTGTAACTCAAAAGGAACAAAATCAGTAAAAAAAAGTAAAATCCATTTCAAATAGAAGAAAATTTAAAACACTGAGCAAACACAAAAAAAACTTCATCAGTGGTGTAAAAACAACAACTAGGTACACGAAGACAGCAAAGGTGAAATGACTTAGTTGCACAAAGTTCCAGAAAAGCCGAGCACTTTGAAAAGCTGATTGTCGGCAACAACTCACTTGTTCATGAGCTTCGTCCTGCTTGTTGATGACTGAAGCCTCATGTTTTCCAGCTTGGCCGGGCTGGGGATGAAACCAACATCAGCGGCCTCCCGCACCAGCTTACCAATCCACCAGTCATTATTGTATTTCTGGCAGAAAAGAAGCAAATCAAGTTGTTGATAGCACTTTGGTTTTTAAATTTAATTTTACAGTTTTTTCACCAAAACTTGAATGGCAGTTGATACTGTATAGTCTTTTCACTAGAGCCAGGGATATCCAACAAATGCTTCAAGATGACCACCTAAATCGACTAATTTTCAAAAGAATATGCAAAAATTAAAAGAATGCTCATTTGAATGTAATGGTACAAACAAAATTTATACAGTCCTCCCAAACAGCAATTTCAATTATTATTCTTTTATAAAGCCCAATTAAGAATTTTAAAATACCACCTGAAGGCTGGTTCACACTTCAGGTGATTGCGAATGCAAGAGCAAATTTGACATCACAACAAATTCACAACAAAGGTCGCTCCAGTTGAAATGTGTTCAACTTTTATGAATTTGCAACACAAATATTTGATTAGACGTCACAAATTTGTGTTCATTTCGTTTTCACGTGCAGTATGAACCGTCCTTAACAAGCAACAAATTCAAACGCACCTCTTTTATATGGAGGAAATCTTTAACTTTGAAGGTGATGGCATAGCCCTGGACTGGTGAATCGTCGTCAATTGACCCGTCATAGGCTACATTCGTTCGGACTGCAAACGCCACTGGCTTTGTCTGAAAACAGAGTGAAAATTGCACCTAGGTTAACTGAAAAGAGAAAAACCAATTAGGCATAGGACACCATTTGCACCACTTGTTTGGTATAATGTCATTTCAATCTTTCATGCATCTGTTCTTTTTGTTGGGCAAGGTTTTAATTGTTCTGACAGTGAAAACAAAGGCTAAAAAAATTGATAAGAAATTGATGATAAAAAATTCCTAATAAATCAAGGGAAATTTAAGCAATTTAGGTTAAATTTCAAAATTATAAGTACCTATCTAAATACTCTTCAATTCATTTTTCACAGGACATGAAACTGTAAAAAAACTTAACAGAATGTCAACTCCTTCACATTTTTAATCTCCTTCTGACATACATACACAAGTACATGTATCTGTGGATTATTTATATTGTGTTAACAGTGTGTACACCATGTGAAGGTCAGAAAAGGTGTATAAAATTACATGTAGAAGTTTCAAAACTGTGATGAACACTGAATGGATGAATGATTGAATGGAAGTCTCCGTCTCAGCCCACTGTAGCTATCTCCAGTTTGGAGGATGAGAACACAGCCAGCCTTCTATCAAGGTACCAGTACACGTTTGAATATTTTCCTGTGATGGATCTTGGCTGATACACAATCCAAATACTCCCATGTACTTATTGCAGCCCACACGTGACCTCTCAAGATGCCCCAGCAAACACGGCAAATTCTATGGGCTATCATACCTACATGCATGCACCTATAACACCCCTTTAATAAGCTCCACCCATGGTAAACTGCCACTCCACCGAGCCATATTGAAAGCTTCCTCTGTAATCCAATTTTGACTGGTCAAACAGGGTGCACTCCACACCCCACACAATAACAGTCACAAGAAGAGGTTGGAGCAACTCCAACCAAATCTTGTTAGCCTTATGAAATGATTTCCTGCAATTTTTTTTCCCTGGTGCAAAATCCAAACAGCGTTGCTCACGTAACGTCTTCCAGAACTGCTAATAATTGGCCATGGATGATACAGCTGGTGGTTGTGATGTTGCTGCGGAATGCCCCTGGATGGCCCACTAGAGGGACCAGTGTGAATGATGGGTCCTAATGCCGTTATGCGCCAGACAGACACCAGGAAGTGATGGAAATGGCTGGGTAGACTGGCAACGCCAGCGCCGTTTGACGTCCGTAGCCTCATCTGCATAATTGAATGGCCCGGGGAGTAGAGGCCCGTTGTAAACAAATGCGCATACAAGGCAGACAACGGCCGAGTTCCAATGTGTTGCTTCCAATCAAGCATGTCGGGGAGACAGGAGTTTGAGGGTACATGTAGTTGGCGAAGGTGAGATACATGCACTGATGCAGGCAAAACATGTGCCAGTATCAACAATGTCTGTGTATGGAGGGTTATAAGGGACAAATTTTGTTACATTGTGTCAAGCATCTGCACATCAACACTTAAGACAACAAACATTTGCATGTGTATGCAGAGTTTGTGTGATTTGTACATGTGAGCTCTTCCAACAGAATTCAAGCTTTTTAGATAATGGAATGGACAAGTCTGTTACTACGAAAATTGGGGGAAAATGTACAACTGTAAAAAACCTAGAAAGATAGTTGTGCAACCACAAGCACATGTACCATAAAAAAAATGACAATACCCCTCGTCAGCAAGTCTTAGTTTATAATTTCTTCCAAAAAAAAGAGTGTTCTTTGTTGTACATGCATTTTATATGTACCAGTGGTGATGACTTCTTTGAACAGACACTGATGACTGACGTGCACATACATGTACATGTACATGTATGGTTGACACACATTAGTGGTATCTCTCATTTTCATGTATGTACCTGTATGTTTTCATATGCACACTGTACATGTGCATGTGTACGTATACCTGCAGCCGATGTCGCGAAACTTTACGCAAACTCCACTTAAGCCACATTTTATTGTGTAAGTTGCACAACAAATTAAGAGTGATTTCATGAAACTTACGCAATGCATAAGACTGCGACTTATGCAACAAATTATGGCGTAACTTACGCAGTCAGTTTACGCATGTAGGTGCTATAAGTTGTGTCAAACAAAGCAAAAAAGGCCAGCTCGTCGTGTTCAGTTAAAACTCGTGTTCAGTTAAGAATCGTCATTGCTGAACTCAGCAGGCTCATAAGAGAAACGTACAACTTTGTTGGAGAAGGTAATGAAAAACTTGTTTGACTGTGGGGAACCTGCAAGTTCATCTGTCCAGTTCTGGTGAAGAAAAGACGAAAACTTTTCCAAATGGCAGGCGGATGTGATTCAATGACTATTTGATAACTGTTGTTATATTGGAAAGGAACAGCCGTCATAAAAGCCATTTGTCCTCGTCCAAGAAATTTAATATTATTAAAACGTGGCACAGCTACCCAAGTTTTCGTTCAATTGGATGTACATGCAAGTACATGAATATTGCATAGCTACATTTGTGATGCAGTTAAGGCTTATGCATGGTTCAACGTTACGCCACATTTTGTGAAATCAGTTGCAGTGTGATGTAATACACGTACGGGTTCTGGGGCAGGTGGGTGCATACATGATGTATGTATCACTGATTGTTCCCAGACTCCTCCTTTTCATGCTACTGCTGATCACTATAGAGTCTGGAACCGCTCAGTCAGCCTGGCCTGTCTGTTACTCTACATTGTTTGTGCTGGGGGAGGGGGGAAGGGAGCATGTACTGTATCCCTGGTACGTGTACATGCACATGTGCAGGGTAAGGTATCGTACCATTTCTATGTCATTCCATCAACTACTGTAACTCGGGACATGTACATGTACATTGTATGTTACACCTGTAGTGAAATTTTTCAAGAAATTTCTTGGAAGACTTGAGAAGCAGACACAAACAATGTGTCTATAATAAAGTCAAAAACATAAAAAAAATAAAACTTCAATAATACTGTATTGGGCAAGATGTTTACATGTATGAAACTGCAGGTAGCCAGCCTACATGTTACATGTCGTCAAATAATCACAAATGCGAAATTTGTGTTAGGTGCATGCAGGCCACAGAGGCAGCTTATTCGTCATTTTTCAAGGGTGAGTGCCATTATTTGAATTTCCGCTTGACCAAAGCTTTGGAAAATCCCACCTGCGGACACCAATTTGGATAAATGTGTGAACCCCTCAATCCCACACAACCCTGATGTACATGTGCCGTCCCAGTACATGTATCACATATACACTGCCCGTACTGTTATGTACATGTACATGTATACCGGTACAGGTGCATTTATGTACATGTACATGTAGGTCTGCTGATCACCGTATACACGGCCATCAAGGGTACAGTCAAACCTCATTAATAAGAGCACTGTTAATTAGTGATGCTGCTTATAACAAGGAAATTTATTTTGGGGTCCCAGTTCTTTGTTTTTTTATATTATTTTCATTCCTGATAAGACAAGGTTCCTATTATAACAAGATAATTTGCCAAGTCCAACGGACCTCTTATTAACGAGGTTCGACTGAACACGTACAAGTAAATGTACCACTTTACATTTGGTACTAGTGCAAAAGTGTTGCAGACACAATCTGTGGTACATTCTTCAAGTACATGTACTCTACATGTACAGTGTACATGTGATTCAGAACACTTTCTTGCAGTGCGTGAAACAACCTTTACAAAAATAAATGAAATACAAAACAAGGGTACATGTAGAAGGCTTGGATTTGAAGATTCTCTTTGTCAGATGAAAATTAACCAGTCACGAATGAAGTATCTCTCCACTGTGACTCGAGCGATTTGCCGTTTTAAAGTTTTCTAATTACACAAAGCCACAAAGAGGTGTCATGATGCACATGCACAGAATCAAACAATCACTTCTATACTGTCCCCTAACAATTTCGATGAATTATTGGTATTTATTTGGACATACATATATGTGCAAAACATTCAACGAAAATATGATCTCTTGGGGGACTACAGATGTTTTCAACCATAAAATGTTGAAAAATTGATGCACATGTAACCAAATGCTTTTGTAAATTATACTTTCATTTCCTACTTCAATGATGAACTCATGTGAAAAGCAACCCTTAGTCATACATGTACTTCAGTACCTGTGCAGCAACCTACGTTTGTGTACACTGGTGAGTGGGCTGTGTGACGGGATCGAGCTCTGGAAAACAAAAACCTGTGTATGCATATGCTTAACAAACACAAGCCCATGATTTACTGAAGCTCAGCAGTGCAGCAGAATGACGCAAATTCAGCATTAGCATGACATATGCAATGTGCGCGTAGCTTGATTAATTTAAAACCCTAACCCCCTAAGTGCATGTAAAATCATATTGAAATCAGAGGATTTGGGACTGTTACGGATGTATCATACTATGGCTAGGGGTGCACATTAGGTGTTGGCGACTAGTGAATTTAAGTAGTTGTGGTGACTACTGAAATAAATAATAAATATAATCAATAAATAGTCATGACTAGTCGACTAGTCGCGACTATTTGCATTGTTTATTTGTCCAGTAGAAAATCATGTCCTGTTTTCATGACATAATACGGGGTTAATTTTGCATGATGTCACACTGTGTGTTCCACTTTTTCCTATTGGATGGTTGGACTTTAACACAATCGTGAATGAAAAATGAGGCTTTTTTTAAGATAAAAACTTTCGTCAGAAATGTTTGTGATATTCCTTCTTTGTTTCTCTGCTTACATGTACTTACTACCACTTTTTGGAAGGAAGCCTTAATCGTTCCACAGTGCGATCAACAACTTTGCAGAGGTGAAAAGCACACGGTGCTTACGTCTGACTGGTGCCTGACCCACGACACAGTGCTACGATTGCAACAGCAAAGGACAGGGACTAGTTTATGGCTGGGCTGCGTGCGCGCACACGCTGAATCAGGCTACGGGGTCTCTTCAGTTGTCGAGTCTGATGTTTGTAAACATGTCAAATAAACATTGATGGAGAAGGCAATGAGCAGCAGATTTGATCCACGAACATAATTTTATATTATTTTCTGTGTATGTATTCAATGTTTTAATGTCTTTATTTCAAGTTTGCACTGCTCTCACAAGAGACAATACACTCGTGCAGCAAAGTGAATTTTCGAGAAATAAATGTATGCACTTGGTTTTGTGGTTCGTTCCCTACGCAGACCCGACTCATGCACAGTGCTGCCATGCTTATTCTGAGCGATACAAGCCATCGCCACTTCAGTTTTTTGTACAATTTTAAGAATCAACAGCTTCAGGTATATTTTTA
Organism: Acanthaster planci; assembly: GCF_054643075.1. Taxonomy (NCBI): domain Eukaryota; kingdom Metazoa; phylum Echinodermata; class Asteroidea; order Valvatida; family Acanthasteridae; genus Acanthaster; species Acanthaster planci. The sequence goes on along the minus strand of NC_141779.1, from coordinate 13,318,675 downwards.
CAAATAATCAACATAAGTTTTTGTCACTTGTGAGAGTCATTATTTTTGGCAGCTTACTTCCAAAATTCCAAACTACTTCTGTGTTCTTAGTAGCGGGCCAAAAATAAACTGCTAGAAATTTCATATAAAAGGAATTATTCCTACATGTTTCAGCGGACAAGTTTCATGCAGAACACGGATTTATCTGACCCCAATGCAACAGTACTGTCACTTTCGTGGTGTTTTACGTGCAATGCTTAAGCAGCGCATGTGAATAGTTCACCTGAATGCCAATCATGGATGGTCAGTCACATTTACATGACTTGGACACTTCCATTTTCCTCAAGGGGAGAGATGAAACCTTATTTTTATACTATTTTTATTTAAACATCAGGAAAGCTTATAAGGAATAAAATATGTTAAATCACTTTGCGCAGAAAGTAATTATTACTATATGCATACAAAACATTTTTATTTCACAAATGTTTAGATATAAAAATTAAATACAGAAACAATAAATGATGCCTATTTTGGTCAGTGAATTCAACTGAGCACAGCACAGTTTACAAATCAGCCTTTCGATGGCAGACGAATTGCAGGGTACAGTTTGGAATCACACATCACAAAAATTAAACAGTGGTTTGTAAAATAACATTTGTGACAAATATAGAAGGCTCTCTCACAGTGTGCACATTCATCGCAAATCCTTTATTTCACAGACACACATAAAAATGCAACAATCCCAAAGCTTAAGGCACAAATGCATGGCCCTAATCATGAATAATAATATCTTCGAACAAGAGGGAATCATGTTTGCACCTTGCTCTGCGCAATCATGTTCGGATCGGACTCGACTAGTCGCGGCTGTGATGCACTGGCACCAGGCCAACATGACTCGAGTAGTCGCAGCTGCACAACTACTGCGACTAGTCAACAACACCATCGAGAAAGGAGACAAGGTACTGGTGGTCACTCACGACTATCAAGCTACATGTAGGTGTACAAATTTTACGTGAGCAGCGTGTGGCTGCTCTGAACACACGTGGCGCGGCAATACACGCTCTGGGGGATCTGGCAGGTACTCCATTGCACTGCGCAGTTACGGGCACGTACACGTACAGTCGCCCAATGCTATGCGCTGCGTACGAGTTCCAGCCTCTAATTGTGACACAGTCCGACTAATCGTCGCATAACAACTAGTCGACTATCTGGAAATTGATAGTCGTGACCAATACCTTTTGGTATTGGCGACTAGTCGCACTGGCCTAGTGCACATACATTGTAGGTGCGTATACATGTACATGTACCAGCGCATTACGTACTACTGGCAGCAGAGGGGGGAGGAAGCCTGGTGGCCAATGCCCCCCACCCACTTTGTCGACTAGGGGGATCGAACCCTTTCACTTTCTGCAGCTCCTACATGTATAAGGGGTGGGGCTTAAACAGGTTGGTCTATCAGTGGCTGATCAGGCCTGATGATCTCACAACTGGCACGCCCACTTTGAAAACCGTTCCACTGCCACTGTCTTGTACAGTACAGGTAATGCATGCTACATGTATATAATGGATAATTCTTTTCCACAACACACTCTGCAACGTACATCTACATGTATAGAGCACGATGTAAGGGTGAACATGCCAACACGTACATGTACCAGGACGTACATGTACATGTACCAGTATGACCACGGTACAAGTACAAGGTACATGTAGTAAATACATGTACACACGTAATAAGTACATACCGGTACATGATGTACATGTAGCAAGTGCCGTGGCATACACTGTACATGTTCAGTGTATGCACACATGTACACTGTAGGAGTAAATGTTAGATAATTTTCACACCCTAAATCGTATAATGCATTTTGTGCAAACACTGAAGACATTAAAGTCAAACATTACAGAACTGCTAGAAAGTTAAATAAGATTATGAATCATCCTAAGATGGTTTAACACACATGTACATGTACATGTATATACATGTAGGCCGTCTCTTTAATTTCAATGAATATTCCCTCAATGAGTACATGTATCTCAGTACGTGGGTTAAATCTAATGAAATTTAATGGCAAAAAGTTATGCCTACCCAGTAGCATTCTGGCTGATCTTGTGCAGAATTAATTCAGAACTGTACAGTGCATGTGAGTGGGTACCAGTATACGCATTGTACATGTACACAAGTGCATTGTACATGCATGCAGCTTGCCGAATGGCAGTGGATTTTACCGGAGTGAACTGACAGTGAATTTCAAATCATTTCACGCTGCTGTTTCCCAGTTAATGGTGCTGCCAACAGCCTACTGACCTACACGTAATGATCTATTGAAAGTGGAATCTGCTTGATGAGTACGAAGTGAGATGAGGAACATCACTGCACACAAGACGACCACAGCTGATCAGAAGCATGAGCTTAAATGCACTTACAACTGGTAGCAGAGAGGAAAATATTCGCTTCCCGACAAATTTTTTGAAATCCAAACAAGTGCAATTATTTTTTGTTAATTTTTCTTCCCCAATTAACAATGTAAACTAACCACTGGAAACAAAAGAGGACTTTGGCTTTAAAAGCGTGAGTCTTCATACTGCAACAAGACAGTTATTTTTATTTTCAAGAATCCAGATGACACAGTAAACATGCTATTCTGACATTTTGAACCACATTACTCCTTGTACAAAATACTCTCCTTGCCTTGAAAACTCAGATCAAAGCATGAAAGAGTAAAATGAAAATAAAGACACAAAACTTGTGACCACGTTTGCCAGAAATCCAACTGCCTTGGGGATACTATTTGTGAACTCATTCCTGAAACAAGTATACTGGAAAGTCAATTTCTTCATTGAACCTTTGCAATAAAGGCAACAGGCTGTTACAAATGCTCTGAGATTCCCAATGCTGATGAAATTGCCAGAGTTATGACCTAAACTATGTTGTTACTGATGGTAAAGAAACCGTCCCCACCTGATTAAACATACAGGTATGCAGACCAAAAAAAAAAAAGGTAACAGGGTTAATGTAATCAACAGCCGACACTTATTATCACAATGCTTTGAATGTGAGATAAGCAACTTCTGCAGACAAAATGAATTTTTACACTGCGGGACAGGCGAGTGCTTAAAATGCATGTGCTCAAGCAGATGAAGAACATGGAAAGCGTCCAACAAATTACAAGCACCAGCACTTCGACAGGCGGCGATGCGAGTGTCCCAGGCCTTAAGCCGGAAGCCGATTAGATTAGCGGCCAAATTGCATGTCCAGCATCTTTAATTTGGTACATGTTGGCTCCTGTCAGCTTCGGTTTCATTAGGGGTTTCTGACAATCTGTCTGACCGGAGTGGGCTGCATCCGTTGACGCCAAGGTTAAGGCAACAGTTGGCAGGAATGGAGGGGAGAGTTGGATTGATAACGCCTAACTGCGCTAAATAATAGCAGGACACATTTCATGAGGTGGGCTTAGAGATTGGAGAAATGCCACACCCTTAGGGAACACAGCTTATCTGGACGTATCTGAATGTGATCTCAGAGGCCGCTGAAAAATGCCCTTATAGTTACATCCAGGAAGTCCCTCAGGATCAATCTATCAGTACCTGCTAACTTCTGACAATGATAAATTTCACAACTTTCAAGTCGGTAAATTCTCTAAACACTCTGTTAACCCTAACCCTGCTAGATGCACCAGGATGCACCAGAGGTAAAAAGTTGTTGCAAGTTGGTGCATTAAGCAGGCAACACAAGTCTTCTGGTGGTATGCATTCTGGTGCATTTAGCAGGCTTGGTGTTTACGTCCTAGCATCTAGTGCACCAGAATGCACCAGTGCATACTGGTGCAATTAGCAGGGTACCCATGCGAGGTTTGGAGCATTCTGGTGCATTTACATGTAGCAGGGTCCTTGGCAAATACCCCTTGCGGGTTAGGGTTAATTAAACGAAACATAAAAATGAACATACATGTAGCACCTTTAACCGTGCTTTAGCAGCCAATTTCTTTCCCTCTACAGCACATCGTACTGTGAGCTTTGATATATCTCACTGAATCCTCACGGCCTGAGAGCAATTTGATCTTACATCCTGGACCATGTACTGAAGTCTTCTTTCTAGTAGTAGTTGTACATTTACCTGTCCATTGACCTCATTTCTTCCCCCCCAAACCCCGAACCCTGCTCTCTTGTCCTAAACACCCATCTATTAAAAATGAATCTGTCTTACCCTTGCTTTTTCCAGTTGTGCCAGGGCTTGCCTTTCTGTCTCCCGGCGTATAGCCTCTCTCTCCTCATCCAGTGAGAGATCCGAGTCTGACGGCCGGCCATAGTTGGAGTCCTCAGAGCCCTGAAAAGACCACACCAAGACCAAAACAAACCCTCATAAATGCACTGCTACAACACTGAACCTGCGTTAACTCCTCAGAAAAACATTAACTCCTCAGGCATGTTTTCCCGGGAACCACTTTTGCATCCGGTATCCTCCGGGAGAAAAATCGATCAATGCACAGGAATCCAATTGCACAATTTTCATAGAGCATCACACTGCATGTTATGAACAGTGACTGAGCTCTGTTTTACAAAATCTTTCAATATCATCCAAACCCCTGGAAAATTTGGAAAGATTAGGGAAGATGTTGGTAAATGATGCTGCAGAACTACTCCTATGAAACTGAGCTATATGTACCTCAAACACTGGCAGAGGAAAAAGGGGCTACTGTAAAGCACCGTGAGTCTGTTTCCTTCATCAGAGTATTTCACGGAAACTGATGATTAGACTTTCCACATGTAAATTGTTGATGTTTGCAGGAGTATTTACATATATACATACGTACTGGTACATTTTTGAGATGATGCCTTAAAAGGCATCCTCAATGCATTAACAGCAGAAACTGTGATGGTACAACACTAAGGACATGTAAATCCAATGGCTAATATATACATTAACCGGAAATAGAAGAAATATATGTATTGGTCATCTGTCATTTGATTGCTCACCACTCAATTTCTCATGTGTGTGTGCTTAACAGAATAACGGCATAATGCAAGAGATTTCCCAAACATACATGTAAGTCCACTCACGTCATTACCCTGGATGCTGTATTCTCATACTCCATATGGAAGTTTAACGTAATGTGTGGGATCAGAAAAGATTCATGCCGAATGAAGCATGCCATTCATTTGCACGTGACTAGACTCCATTTAATAAAGTATTAGTTTACTGTTCCTACCCCTGTCAGTTTTGCTGGTCATCTGATTATACCATATTGATTTCTTTCATTTCCCTCCCCCCCCCAAAAAAAAGGTGAAACAAAACCTGGCCAGCTGGGCCAGCAAATATGCTGGATATACAATTTCAAGGACAAATGGGAAGAAAAAAATACAAAAGAACTGGATTTGCAAAAACGTTCATTGTAGCTCTATCTTGCCAACTGTGAATACTACATGTATATTATCACATACATGTACAATGTACATGTATGTGTATGCACTTATTCATGTATGGACCCTATATGTACATGTATGTTCCTGACAAAAAAATGTTGCCAGCCTACACGTACATCCATTTTTTCCCTCGTCAGGATGACAAGCATAAAATTTATTTTCAGGGCCATAATGTGGATAACTACTGGTACAAAAAGAACTAACAGATGGGAATCCCACAATGTACCATTACTGAACACATCTGAACTCGGGTAACTGTGAATTTGTTCTCAAAGAACAATGTGCATGCATACTGTACATGTAAATTGAGCACAATATCTGATTATGAATACGTACATGTAAGTGTGGTGCATTGGCATGTACATGTACATACATGCATTGTTGCGTGTAAAATCTTGGAGTGCCATACAGAGGTATTCTCGCATCAATATAGATTTTAAATATCAACATTCAAACTTAACAAATGACACCAAATAATAAATACCAGAGTCTCTGTTTTCCTAATGACTGATTTTTTAACCGGTTCCACCATGCCCATCGCTAATAAAACTGGCCAGTCTGCCAGTACGCAACGGCCACTCTGTCTAGTCTCTCGTTATCCCTCTGTAAATTGACTCCGTGCACACGTATTACTGACGTAAGCAGAAGACTGTCAAGTGCCCAGGAAAATGCAGTGTCTGCAGAGAAATTGAACGGATGCTTGGCTTAAGGTGAGGGTTGTGCTGTTGACGTTCCAGGCCTTTTTCGTGCCTGGAAATTGTCTCTGAAAATGACTGCCATTTAAATTTTAGGGCATTTCAATTTTGCAACAAAGTACAAACCATTTACTACTGCTGACAAAGCACTGTTAATTTGCTTTGCATGCACAGACATCTGACATGAATTTTTTTTTGGGGGGGGAGAAGGGGTATGTCATGTGTAAAAACATGTACATACACATGTACACGTACATGTACTGTTTCAAAATGCTTGAATATTCATGCATATGAATTATTTCAATTATTGCTACTAAGGGGACTAACGGTAACTTGTACATGTACACTGACATGTACCATGTATACAGTGAACTTGTATACAAACAGTAAATAATACTTGTGTAGAGTACACTGTAGAACCGAAAGGTGATTTACTTACATGTAGTGCATAACTGTTTGGTTTGGGTAAACGCTTTTGTTCTTCCAAATTCAAGTTGCCTCTACATTATGAAATCACTTTTAGTTCATCCAAATACAAAACAGCATAAAATATCATCGAGTTCGGCAGCTGACATATCTGAATGTTTACTTAACCAATTTGCTACTGTTCACTGATATTTTTCGAGGGGAAATACATGTAAGTCATTCGTATAGACTTATGAATGCACCCTCAAACTGTTTTCACACATACAGGTACATGTATGTACACTGTAAGGATGCAAATGCCATCCCAACTGCAGTCAGGGAATCAACTCCATATTTCAGAGAGAAAAGCATATCAGTTATACAAATATATTGAAGCGTGTGCACGATATACTTATAACGTTGTACACTGCAGAAGGTGCATGATAGCGATGGTAGGGTTCTGAAAAAAACCCATAAATGTATATCATTCATATACTCTGTACATGCACGTGGATTTATAAGTACATACATGTACATGTAGTAAATGGATCTGCCAAAAAGAAAAAAAGTTTTCATCAAGTGCAATTTGTATAAAGGCATGTTTCCATTGAACTTTTTCTTCCACCAGCATGCAGAAACTTACCATGACATTTCTTTATGTAAATCTACTGTGCATTCCCACATAGACTTTTTTTTACCATAACAGAATGTTTATTCACTGTGTTAGGCTCAAGAAGGCCAGCTGATAACATTTCCTATGTGCTGTAAAAATCAGGACGAAATCAGCAAAATCTGACAAAAATATGACTTAGATGATTTTGACCAAATCTACCACAAATAAGATGAACCCGTACAGGAAAAGCCCTGTACATAATGTGTGTAAAGCTATATTCATGCACGCTTCACTGTGTGTGCACAGCATGCTGCTATACTGTACGCATAGAGCTGGGGACTGGGAACCATACAACCATTTTCGCATGCCCACTATTGATCTCTGTGTGGGCAGTAGTCTGGTTCGTTAGTTTAGCATGGTCGCAGTCAATCTTTATTGTGTGGAAACTGTTCCCATAGGACTTTTTTGCACCCCTGCTAACTTAGCATGGCTGCGCAGAAATCTTCTGTGACGCTTTTCAGCTGGTTGGTTTTACATCACGATTGAGGTAAGTAGACAGGGACGTTAGTTTACCGTGTGTTCCCACTGGATTTAATTTTGTAATACAGGAAAGTCGTGGTAAGTTAACCAAAAAAGTCCAATGGGAACACAGCTTAATCCTATTTAACAAGCTGTAACCCCTTTTAAAACATGTCACATTTCCATTAAAGTCATGCTACACAGCAGATTCTGATTTGAATATTCTCACTTTTTGATAAAGAATAAATTTTTGCACTTTGAAATTTGGGAGGGTCTTTGTGAACAAGAAAGCAACAGCAATAACAAGTCTATACACACATGTACATACATGTACCAGTACATACATGTACACATGTAAATATTCATGTTACAACTGGACACATCTCTGAGTAAATGGTACTGTGTCAATATCACACGTTTTTGTGAAAAACATCTGGTAGCTTGTCAATGTCCTTGAAAATCAAACGATGCATTATGGACATACAAATCAATTTAATTTCATATCTGGTGTGAATTCAAACTCACAGTGCAGCGTACTGTACATTGTGCAAAAAAGAGTAGGTCTGCAGCCATATCCGTAAGTTTACAAAACTTTCAATAAATCAGTTGCTTCCTTTTTCATTACGATACCAGCACAATAAGATGCCGGGATTTTTCCGAAAAAATTTACTTTCCTTTTAATATTTAAACACCAGTGATAATAAAAGCAATCAATACAGCAACTCTACTGTTACAGTCTACAGAATGTGGAAGATTTTTCATCCTTTGGTTTCTGGCAGAATCTCTTGTACTTCTTAAAAGACTTGAAGTTTTGAATCACATGACCCTTTTTTATGGGAAGGGTGCTTTACTTTAATACAGAGATAAATTTTGCATAATGAGAGACACAACATTTGCTCCTTCCTCAAACAAAGTATGACAAAATTACCCTCTGCTGGGTATATTCCACTGTGTGTACATAAGTAGGTGAACATTTCCACACATGTGTGTGTGAGCTGTAAAATTCAGATTTGCGAGACTAAACAGAAAACCCACAAACAAGAAAAACTCATCAAAACATAAAAGATATACAGATCAGACAAGATTTGAGTGCAAACCGTGAATGAACTTTTTATCAAACGAATATGGCACATCCCCCACACTGCCACAAGCAATTAAAGTCCTCATTCAATAATCTATCAACAACTGTGCCTGGTCTTGTCATTGCTCAAATGTCAGTGTGCCCGCTCGAGGTTGCGAATTCCCTCCTCTTCAACACATACCAGGGGAAGAAAAATACATCAAAGGAACTGGGTATCCATGGCAATGCCCATCACCTTGGAAACAGTGCCACTGAACCGGAACATGTGTCTTGCATTAAATGTCAGGCAAAGGCCAAGGAGTTTCAGTGTTTTGTATTTTTGTATGCACAGAACTTGTCGTAGGGGCAGGGCAGCTGGGGGGGGGTCATTCTTCAATATCAGAACTGATCACCTCCTATCCGCAAGCCTGTGCGCCCGGTTCAACTGGAAATTTCATAAACTTACCAGTTATGATCAATATGGGGCTTTTCTGCCACACATACAGTAGGTAAACATCACATAATAGTTAGTGGTATGTGCCCTCCATTAGTACATGTACATGAAGCTTTGACCGTACTGTACGTAATCAAATATCATAAATTTGCGAATCGTGGCTTCCAATTTAAGAATCTCCTGATATGAAAAAATGACTCATGGAAGATTGCTTGGCAACATTATGTATTGTAAAGGAATGCAAAAACAGAAAACTACATTACGCATGTATTTGTTTCCAGTACATGCACATGTACTGAGACCCGTTTCCGCCGAGCGCCATGGCTAGCTTTCGTGAAAGAAGCATGTCGTCATCGCTTTATTTACATCTCGTGAATACAGCTTTTCCAGGATTTTGTCGACGTAGCTCCATGGAAACAGTTCTGCTGCTGGTCCATGTATTCACTGAGCGGGCGCAGTCACGTTAATGCACATAATTACACTTAGTATAGCAACACGTGAGTACATGTAGTTTCACTTTAATATACACTTTCCCACAGAGACGTACTGCTTCGAGCCCATCATGCCACCGGAGCGCCAACGGGATCCCAAACGGGCTACCCTGGTGAACGAGGCAGTGAAGGAGACCAAGATTATTTGATAAAAACGGCCTGGTAAATTGAGAGTGAAGGACAGATGCTTTCAATGTTTTCATGTTGTTATTTTATACCGAAAAAAGTGTTGGGCTAGGCTGGCAGCTCAGGCGTTCAGGCCTTGTACGAAAACATATCCACGAAACCACGTCCTGCGAGGTCATGACGTTTTTCGTTTCCACGGTGGTACGTCATAAAAACAAGCATTTCTGCGTGGTGCCACCGACAGTAAAAACGTGAAAAGTTTTTGAAAAACCTGCAGAATTGGTCCATATTTTTATCGCATTATTACTACTTATTCAAGAAGTCACAGTGCCACTTTACATATATAACTTATTACTTAGGTACCACGTGAGTATATTTAACTTTATTTCCCATTTTTTCACCACCGTTGGGGTTGTGTTTTAAAAATATTCCTTTAGAGCCTTGAATAAAAAAACAAGGGGAAAAAATGTCTTCACCATATTTTTAGTGATCCGGCTTGATGTCTTCTGTCTATAACTTGATCACCTATGTATTAATTACGCGCCACACTGGGTGCTGGCAACAAGGCTATTACTAACCAAGAGTGAAAATCATGCTGCTGCTAGGTCTACCCCCAAGTTCAATAACCAACAATTTTCAGGGTTGTTACAAAATAAAGGTACGAAATCTAGGAGACAGACAGATGCAGAGCTACATGTAGGGCAGGCTCCAACAAGTAAATGTCGTACAATGCACATGTACTTGTACACAACAGTTCCTGGAAACTTTTAAAAATGTGCATGTATACTGCAGGGAAAATCACTGGTATCCTACATGTATGATTCCGATGGTCAAAGAAAATCGCAGTACTAGTGACACAAATATTAATTCTTCAAAACAAGCGATGTTCACATGCAATGAAAGCTTGCAATGAAACTGCAGGTGACCCTTGTGACGAACACTCAGTGCCAAACATCGCAGATGTGTGTGTTTCCATCACTTGTGTAAAAGGGCCTTAGACTTCAAATCAACGAGGCATGTAACCAGGCACCTACATGTACATGTACATGTACTGAACTGTGGTTGTCTTGCATTAGCGCACATATATACAAGTCCATGTACATGTACATGTCTGTTGAATCTAACTTGTTACATTGAATGTGCTGTTATAACTAAAAGATCTGAACTATTTCAAATATGTTAAAGCTACAAACTAAATGTTATAAACGTTTGTCACATCTGTGACTTTGCAGAAAGAGCATTGTCACTTTTGAAGATACATGTGCAAATATGAACCAGAAATGTTTGTGGTTTTACCTCGTCAGTTGACATGAAATAGTCCGGATCAAACTGGCTGACAGAAGAATAAGATCCCCGGTCCTTGCGGGTCCAAGTCATGACCAGGAAAAACACAACAAATCAATCAGTGACACGACGCTATGGAATACAATCAGCCGCTCTGTCTCCCTTTAAGATGAAAAATCATCAGGATACAGTTGAGGCTTGTCCTTCAAGGAGATGTCTTTTCTGTGTTTGTCACAAAGTCTGACGTGAAGCTGTTCAACAGCTTACAAGGTCACAAGTCGACTTTAATACATGTACAAGGCGCTTACACAGTAGAATTCCTTGCTCCTGTCGGGCTCTGCTTCAAATGTAGCACAAATCCTGAAATGTGGGTCGGCCATAACCTTTGCGGCAATCTGAAATCTATTCACTCCGAACAGCAGGGAGGCTATACACTGCTGAGAAGTGCTTGCACATGTCCGTGTACGACCTGTCCAGCAATGTCTCGGCAGTTGGTCTCTGTCTCTGCAGCAATCTCATCAGCAAAAGGACGCTCCTTTTGAGTGAGCGGTCCAGCATATAACAGCCAAACAGCTAGGCAAATTTGGCCTATACGTCTTGAAGGCTCCCCATGAGACAGAGTGAGAGAGGGAGACAGCGAGAGGCAGACTCCCCCGTCATCCAGTGACGAGACTCATTCCAAATGCAGGACGAAGGAAGGTGGTAGCCCCTGCAGTTACAATACACTCACCCACTCACTCATAGATGCAAGCGCACACGGATCAAATCAGCATGTTCGTATCTTGACTGTACATGTGTATCTCCTGCATGCAATATCTGCCGGCCCGCACAGGCTCCCCTGTGCATTCCGGGCCAAACGATGATAATGACGGCGGTAACTAACCAAAGCAGCCCTCCATCAAATTACCATGGAATCATCTCCTGCTTCAACACGTTGGTTACAAATGGCAGCACACCATAACGCAGGCGTGGTCTACAGTGTAGGGTACTTGACTAATATCGAGGCTAAGAGCAAGTCTCCAACCAGCGCACACGCAGGGGGTGCTGTAATTACTAAAAGGGGCCTACAGCAAGGTGCAATCCTCAGCGCGGCCTCACACGCATATCATGTAAATGAGTGCATGTGTAAATTCAAAACACAGCACAGTCAAATATCGAGGATGATAAATACAGCAAGAAACAGACTCTGGCCATTCCACACAAGGTCTGAACAGTTGACACAGATGTGAAATAATACATCCCGCAGTAATTGTTAATGACCAGTCAGTGAAACCATTGATCCCAACAACCCTGAGCTATCCTGAATCATCATGATGTGCAGATGGTGGCTGTACCATTCCAAGGGGGGGATTTCACACAGTAGTATGGCTGGCCTCCCTGGCAGACTTACATGTACATGTACATGTATAATGTTGCACACCACTGGCAGTGGAAGGGGGGGTGTGGAAGTTGGGCCAGGGAGGCCAGTTGCCCCCTCCCCCACTTTTTCATTTGGTGGAAGAGGCACTTGTTGTAGGTCGCATAATGGGGCGGGGCTTAATGGATCAGCCTATTAATGGCAGTCTTACAACTGGCCCCCTCACTTTGAAAATTGTTCTGCTGTCAGTGTTGCACACTCAACATATCAGGGCTTTGATCCAACCTAAATGTGCAATAACATAAACAATCTAAAATTTTTATCCTGCTGTTTCCTTTTTTTATTATTTAAAGTGCACTGCACATACATCAGAAAAATTAACCAACATAATATGCAATACATTATGCGATACACTATGTTATGCACAGTGCATAGACATAATGGATTGATCCATTAGGGCTCAACCACATGTACATGCTCCTGTTATTTAAGTACATGTGTACATGTATATACATACATGTACAATGTACATGTGTACGTTTCCCACAGACAGGTGAAAACATATACAAGTATGCCCATGAATGTTCACAGTGTGCAGGTTGATGTACATGTATGAAACGGTGCTTCCTTGTGACAACACGTTTTAATATGCAATGATCATGGCTATTACAAGTTAGTATACATGTATAGGCTTGCGGGACATTAGGAAACATAAATTACAGTGAAAGGATTGGCTAAGGTACATGTAAATATTTGAAGGATTTGGATAATACAACAGAGTAGACAATTGGAAATCAAAAGTAACAAGAAAGAAAGTTAGAGGTAATCAGACTACACAACATGAACCAATAATAGTCATTTCAAAACAAATTACCAGGTGAAAAGACTAGGGATGCAGAATTTGCATGCTGTATAGCAGACACGTCCATAAGCACTTGTGAAAAAAAACGCAAAGGAAAAATTATGTCAAAAGGAAAAATTATGTCAAATTGAAAAAGCTGTTAGAATAGTAATGATAAAAGAGGAAGTTTTGCTCAATTTTGAAATGTTATAAATTTCAAAAAAGCTGTATAAAACCTCTATGCAATGTACACTTATACTTGGACCATTCACTGAGACTGAGTGTTCAATTAAACTGATGACCCGGCACACAGCCAAATGTTCATTTCTACAATGTACACTGGGTGTGAACGTGCTAGCATCCCCCTGTCAACAGAGGGCGCCGTTCCCATAAAGCAACTACTCAGAGGGGCTGGGAGTAGGGGCCATGGTTCTGTTTCTGCCTTCATACACCCAATGTAATTATGGCAGCAGGTACGGGTCAGGGTTTTTAAGTATGGAGCCATACTGTACTCATGGAATGTCTTACTCTCACAAGTAAGGTGCGGGGATGGAGATTGGAAATAGGCTGAGACAGATCTCACATAATTTACTAAAAAAGGCGAAGAGTGCCTTCTATGAACAAAGGGACGTGCCCCATATGCAGGTGAACCCAAACATACAAACAAGCATAGTTTTCATGACAATGTCTGACTTTAACTTTAGAGTCAATTAATAACCAGTTGAGAATGAGAGGACAATGGGGGGTATTCATATCAAACAAATGGAGAAGGGCACCAGGTGTACCTCCCACTGGGTCTGCTTGTTAAAAGGTTACCTGACCCAACCTAGAAAATCACGCGGAACCTATATCTTTTTATTCAACAAATCAATAAAATATAAAAACTTATGGTGTCTTGCCCTGAGCCTACTTTTGTGCAGGCCCTACGTCATCTTGTACATTGTATTGTTTTAATTTGAATTCTTGCATGAGATGGACGGCACAACCAGCTGCTTTACTACTCAATCACAGTGCTGTTATGTAATACTGACTTGCAGGTGTACAGTATTAATCAGACACTGACTTACATGTAGTACCTGTTACCAAAAAAATACAGACCATCATCTAACCCTCATTTTTAGTACTATAAAAATTTAGAGAACAAAAAAATTGTCTGGACTTTCTGGCCTAGTTCCAATTCTAGATAAAAAAATTTCAAAAGCTGGATTTAGCATTTAAAATGCTTGATGCAACTCTTACAGGCTGTACATGTACAGTGTACATATAAATGTGTTTTGCATCTGGCTTTTAAGATCTTTAGATCCTTGTTGGTTGCTTACTGAACTATTTTTACAACAAAGCACACAACACAACATAAAATCAGTTGAGGCTGCAAACATGATAGCAATATACCCTCTACATGTAGGTATTCTGCTACACTTTCAAGATAACAGGAGGAATGTAACAAGCTTATAAAAATCACTGCTTGAATTGGGCTGCTTTTGAGAAATTGTTGCATAACAAAAACCAACTGACACTAAAAACTTAAATGTAAAAACTCTTTTTTCCTAAATCAAAAGCTCACTTTATAAAAACAATAATACATTTATATTGTGCAGAAACCATATAAATGTTCTAAAGTGCATTACATTTAAAAATATACTAAATTAATCCAAAATATAATAAATTCAGAATACACGTAAACCTACATAAAATTATATAAATTAAATACAATGCTTGCCTAAAAAGATGGGTCTTCAGTTTGGTTTTAAACAAAGAGAGAGACTGAACAACCTGGATTTCTAGCATGCACGTGTCTTCACCCAACTATTAATTCTGTATAGTAACTACATGCATGCTCACAATTATTTATTCCATAAATGCACATGTATGTGCTTAAAATTCTGAAGCACACGATATGCATGAAAGATCTTTCCCATGTTGCTGTTAGTGTTTTGGGTGTACATGTACAGTGTAAGTGGGTTGTAAAACCACATTTGAGTCCCGAGATAGACACAGGAAATGTAAAGTCTCCTCATTCAGCAGTCCGGAAAGTTTTGTTCAAATTTTCCTCACAAAAGAAATATCTCCGCGATGAAGTTGCCACCAGCCCTAGGCATGCTCTAGGTAACTTTAACAACTGTCACCTCCGTGGCAACCATAATTATGTTAGTCACACAAATTCACTGCTATACATGTAAGTGTATCCATATACAGCGTACAGCTACAGTGTACATGTGGTGATGCCGTACATAAAACTCGGTAATTAAATTCATAATTCATAGGCAATGCCATCAGACACAAGCATAAACACATATACATGTACATGTACGTGCAAACCAAGTTTTGCACTGCACAATGGATTTCAGTGCATGTCCAATGTACGCACGTACATGTACCAGTAGCAAGTACATGCATATGCACATGTACATGTAAGCCTACATGTACTGGTACATAAAGTGTAGGGTCAAGAAGAGGTTAGGCCTGCATATGAAATGAGGAAATTCAATGAATTACAATTCAATATTCAACATGCTTAATTGGTTGCTTCCATTGGCCAATGCTTTCAAATTACATTTACATAATACTACGAAAATGAGCACTACTTTTTTTTAGCTCCTTTTTTAAATATTTACATTGTTTTGTTTTCATATTCTAATTAAATTTTTTCTTTTATTTACTAAGCAAAATACGCAAACATTATTTCTACATGTAAAGGCAGACTGGAAGGTTACAGTGGCCAATTCAATATTGCATTATTTCATCACTGCAATCACGGATGTCATTTACGCTCTACAGGTACATGTACATTATAATGAAAAATGAAACAATGCCCCTCTATCAGTTCTAACTGGACAACTGACAATAAAATTTAAGTCAACCCAGAAAGGGATGTGGCTGGCACCCCCCCCCGCCTTTAAAGAGATTACTTTTTTATCTTCTGTACTCAACTTCCGGTACTTCTGCTCAAATTGTATGTTTTGACATCATCTCTCTTTTGACGGCCTCCTGTTTTTCCATAAATGTTTGGCCCCCTTCTATCGTAAGAGCTGCCGCCTTTGTACAAATGTGCACTAGGAGAGGATCTTCATTAAAATGTCTCTTATACTAATAACATAATATAAAATTGTACTAATATACAGTAGAACGCCGCTATGAACATGATGGGGTCCACACAAAATGTTGGGTACAGCGGTTGTTCGATATACATGTACATGTAGCAATTTTCAGTCATGGATGCATGCACCAGTTCCAAACTTTGACCCATCTTCACAGGTACGCTGGCCCATCCCACAAAATGTTTCAGCATGAGGGTGCTACAGTGTGTATAATGTAAATGTCCGAAGTTGGTGACGAAATGTCAGGAAAGCATTTTTTACAAAGATCAAAACTAGCCAGAGATTTATGAAAGATTTCTGCGCATCAAGTAACAAATGCTAGTGTTGAGCTGCACATTTATTTCCTGTTTAGTGGTATCTGAGCTCAAATTTCCCGGCTTTGTAGCGATTACGATACAAGGTTTTTCATACTGGAGTCCCCAGTAGTGCACAGCACCCAAATACTCAGCAGCAGGTGTACGTGGTTGCCTGTGGACATGCACATTACATGTGATGTATGCTATCCACTATACAGACCGCACCACATGTTGGCCGTTGTTCCATTGTTAGTGCGATTTTCTCAACTCTGAGTCATTATCATCAGCTCTAAATATGTTTCTTTTAAAACAAATTGTAATGTTCATTAAAAGTACACAGAAAATTTGGTAGCCAAGGGGGCTGTTCGGTATTTAGGAATGTTCAGTACAGCAGTGTTCGTTATAGCAGCGTTCCACTGTACATGTACGCATGACGTACATGTACAGTTAGTGCTATATAAACATACATGTATAAATAGTGTAATTGGGAAATTCTGCAATAACAATCACTGACTCTATCTTATATACTGCAAAGTGCTCTATGTGAATTTTACGCTTGCTTGGATCTTCCAAATTGGAAGCTACTCATTACCAAATGAGAAAGGTAGACCACACACTCCAGATCATGCAAGATCCACACTTTGTGGGAGGGGATTGGGAGGTGAGGGAGGGCGTCAGAGCCGCATAAATAGTTCATAGGAAATTAGCATGCAAATGATGCTGCTGCACCTGTGCCGTGAAATACCGAATGACAGCACTGGGTCAGAATCTTGACAACTGTCCCAGCTCCCAAAGCTCCCAAGATCTTAGGTGTCTGGAAGAGAGCTGGACCTGAGGCTCCAGGGTGAGTTACTCACTACGGGCCACTCTGGCAGCGGCTCACATCCAATTACCAGAGTGCCACGCGTTACTGAGTATGACAAACCATATGTACACGTGCCGTACTTGCCAATGTATGCATGGGTGGACAACCAACACGAATGAACTGGGTCCCAAGTGGACAAGGTATTCATCAAGGGGAGGTGAGTGGCTGTCATGGTGGCTTTCCTTTACATCAACCCCCATGATGCATCAGCCATTTCAAGGGTCTATGAAATGAATTCCTCTTACATGTACACGTATGTGCAACTTCGCACTCTTCTTCAATGTACCAATATGAAAATTGTTTGACATCCTTTTGGGGTTAAAAGTATTGAAAAGTGCTTTTTTCTCAGCATTCAGAACTGTCCATGCTTCTCTGCACAAATGAGGGTGGTGCTGCTGATGTCATTTATAGAATCCACAGTTCAATATAAAGGTTCTTCTCTTCAAATTGTGAAATCAAAGATTTGCTCAATGAACTCACTGAAAACATTTCTGAGAAAGGGTTGCTCCTGGGGTTCTTGCTTCATGGACACCACCATCACAATTACTGCACATGGCTGGACTTGATCCAACTACCCACATGATCCTGTGGTTGAACCCCCCCTACTCCAAGGACATAACAAATCAGCAACTGCAACATAATCTGTCTGATCTTCTTCTGAAATGCGCATGTATCTGCAAAAGTCTAAAACCTACATTATTTTAAATATTCAGCCCACGCTTGGAACCAGTGAAAATATTTGAACTCCATCAGACAAGAAAGTACCAGCAGAAGTTCTGAAGACCATTTTCTTTAATCACTCCAATAAACAATTCTCAGAGGAAAAGCTCTTGATCCAAAATGTTAGACCACAATGTTGGAATTAAAGTAATGGGGGGAAGCTTGGCACAGAGGATTAACTGTGAATAAGTTCTTGTGAGCCAGATCAAGGTTGTGTGGGGCCTCTCAGGGGACCCAAGAAATGGTACTGTAATCCTTGGATAAACTAATTCAAAGTATTAGAATTACAGTTTTTCTTTTAAGGTAAAAAAATACTCTGTCTCTGGTAAGACCAAAGTTTCAGAATTGATGCAGCGATACGTTTTTTTTGGGGGGGGGTTGGCTTTTAAGACTGGCAACGGACATGGATATGAGTGGCATATTTGATCAAAGAGCAAAGGCAAGTAGTAGCACGCCCTGCTGCCATTGTTGTTGACCAGCTGGCTGCAACTTTGTAACCTACCCATGTCTACTGTTTGTGTTCGACATCAACATTACGCAGTCGTACCGGGTCTATCACCAGGCACGAGCTACCTACGAATTAGTCTGGTTCCTTGAACAAACTGCCCTTCAGACTTGTGGACTTGTGACTGGGAATCAGTCTACTAGCGAACATTCAGGCTGAGCAGAAATAACATACATGGATTGGTATTGCATGGGTTGTACATGTACATGCACATGTATGTACAAGTACGTTCTGCTTATACAATGTACCAGCATTTTAACTCAGAGCTGGATATTGTTGTCTCATTGTGCTACAATTTTGCCTTGAGCCAGGAACCAAGCAAGACATAGAATCAAACAAACTAACAGGTGCAATATATGCAAACCATCATTCATTTTTTTAAAAGCAGTCCCACTCCACATGGCACCATTAGGATACATGTACATTACATATTGTATGTGCAGATATATGCAATTGGGCACCACATTACTGGTGTCCATTTCAAAATTTCGCTGGTGTTTTTGCAATTTACCCCAGGAGTGCACTGCCAATGAAATATGGACTTAAGGTGTGTTTCCATTGGACTTTTCTTCCTTGGGCATGTGGAAACTTACCACGACATTCCTTCGTGTCAATCTACCTCACATTTTCACGTGGACTTTTTTTACAGTGACAAAATGTTTATTTGCTGTGTTAGGTCTCAAAAGACGGGCTGATTACATTGCCTTAGCAGTATAAATCATGACAAAATCGGCAAAATCTGACCAACATATGACAAAAACTAAGACAAATTCGGCCAAATCTGCCACAAATAAGATTAACCCGTACAGGAAAGCCCTGTACATAGCTTTATTCGGGCACGCCTCACTGTGTGAGTGCGGCATACTGCTGTGTAGTGCGCAAGGAGATGGAGACTGGGAACCATACAACCATTTTTGCATGCCCGCTATCGAACACTGTGCAGCAGTAGTCTGGTTCGTAGGTTTAGCGGGAATGGTTGCAGTCAATCTGCAATGTTCCCCATTTAATCTGAATCAGTGCCTCAGCTAGTAAATTTATATTAGGATGAAAAAAGTTTCTGCAGTATCAGAATTTATCATGTATGAATTTCTCACTAAACATACAGGTACATGTACATTTTAGTGTAAGAACAAATATGTATGTATTCTGATGAACTGCACATCCAAAACCTACGGCATTAGTACACACAGCAACATCTGCCTCATCATCTAAGAAAGAGGAAAGTACAGTATGAACTGTGAATTCAAAGAAACGTGCAGGCTCATCACGTCTGCCTGACGATAAATTCGTAATTCCACTCATATTCATAATCCTGCTCACATTTGTGGAACAAGGAATAATGTGTATCTTAGCCTTGTACTAAATGTGTACAGGACACAGACTTCTTGCTGCACGAAGCCTTTTATGAGTTAAATTTGACAAAAATCTGGTACACTGAATTAAATCTGATTGCATATGGATACAACAATTTGAAATCCCCAGACTAAAGATTCTTTTGCTATACCTTGTGATTCGGGGCAAGATTTTGCATATCAACCACCACCTCTGGAATGGACCGGTTCCTTTGTGCCCTTCTCATCCACTGAGAACAGTGTAGTGGTGCAAGGTGTCTCTCATGCAACTAAGGAAAAGCTTGCCCCACATCATAAGGTATAGCAACAGTGTCTTCATTACGAAGAATTCAAATTATGTTCACATGAATTCAAAGAAGACAGTGAACAAGATTCTATTCAAATTTACCTCACAAAAGACTATGCTGCACTGTGCAATGTGCATGCTTCATGCCACTATAAAATTTGTACAGGCTGGGCAAGAGGATGGCGCAAAATCAATGATTCTCAAGTTTGATTGACCAAATCCCCCCTTCTATGTGTGACAAATTATCCTGAAATTTGATTCAGTTAAGGTTAAATAAGCGAGTCCTCAGTGTCAATGTTTGGATGTTACTGTATGTATACATAAATCACATATTACACATGTACCCACAGCTACAGATGTTATGGCGCACGTAGTTGTACGTGTACTGGAAGCATGTACCAAGTTTACAGAAGGCCTAATTATTTCGCGCACTGCCTATTAGGTGACAGTGACAAGCAGGGATGGGCTTGAATCCAATCTTCATGTAACTGGTGTGTGGGCCCCAACACCGCCAACAAAATAATTATGAGCTGCAGCAATTATTTCACCATGTGGGTGGCTCGCTGCCTTCCAGAGTGGCCTTGTGCGCAAACGAGCATGCATTTTCTGGCAATTCTCCTGGTACCGGTACACAGCAAAACGCACAGGCTATTCCCACTCCCTTCCTCCCCCACCCCACCCCCCCCAACACGCAATATATTTGCATGTACAGCTCTGCGCCCGGTAAAGAGCAATACCCTGGGCCGGTTGGACTGGCTAAGATTCACATGTTTAATGCATTCGGTGCAAGTGGTGCATTCTCCAGTACTCTTCCCGTGTCGCAGTGTCTGCCCAGGGGTCTGCTGAAGCCCTTTCCATACAAAATCTTCAAACGTCCCTACCATGAATGCCTCTCCTCCTCTCGTGTTGGCCAGACAGATAACGTTCCTTTATCACTTTGTCCTTTCTTTCCTGGTGGTTGCAGTACTTATACTTTACACGCATAAATTTTGGGATGAAAAGGAATGTCCTGTGAATGCGATCATGATGTTTATTTAATAGGTTTCATTGTTTATGCCAATCACAAAACCTCAAGGACACTTTTGTCATATTTCACAAGCTTGCTCACTGCATTTAGGCTTTCCTGAGAACTTTATCTTGTAGCAGGTTTAATTTTGAGAAGCTGAAATTACTATCTCAGTATATTTATTGACAACCTTTTTTTGGGGGGGGGACAGCATGTACATGTAATTATGAGACTCTGCTGAATGCAAATTGTACTTCCGACCAAAAATCATTTTAAAAAACTGCTCAGGTGAGTTGAATTGAACAAACATGAACCACTTCATGCCCCTACCCCCCCCCCGGAAAGATGTGCTTTTCCATGCCAGGATTTTGGGCAAATAATGCAAGTGGCATGTTAACATCCGTATGCAGTAGAACTAGTAGATGACTCCCACTGTGTTTGTAAACCCACATTTGAGTAATTCCTGTTGTGTTTGTTAACACACACCGGCTCAAACTGCATGTGCTGTAGTCAATGACTGGAAATGAGCAAGTAGGGTACCCGCAAATGTACCATACAACTGTATGTTAAGGCAGTGCGCTGTGGCATATACATCACTCAGAGACTTTGCTGTCTAGGAGTTTAACATGAGCGATGATGCAGAAACAAATCTTGGGACCAGCACAGACCAGCATTTGCAAAGTCCACCTTTGTAAAGGACTGTGGTTGTGGTACATTTTCATTTGTGCTACTCTTTTCATTAAAAAAGCATTATTTTTGGCTGAAACTAATACTGTCCACGGGTGGTTAAAATACTGTTTTGTGCCAATAACGGGATCACATTACCAAAACCAACCAGCCATATGCTTAATATGCAAATAGATGCCCTGAACCTGTTTTGACTCATGAGCGTTCCATCTGTCTTTTCAGAACAGTGTAACGAAATACAGACTCACTTCTCGAGTCTATGAGCTACCGACAGGCCTATCAAGTGAACATAATTTTTAAGAAAGGATGGATCATTACCAGTTCCATGTAAGCATGACGCAGTTTAGGCTGGAAATTAATTTCACTCTTCTTTGAATACTGTGTAGTACATGTACATATGGATCATTTCCAGTCCCTAAGCTTGGCTTCGCCGAATAAGGACTGTTCACTGCTGTACATGTACTGCTCTATAATAACACAATTACATAAACCAATCTCAGAAGAGGCAAATTCAGAATTGCCAATTTCAACTTCGGGATGAGTAGCTAATTACTACTAAAAACTAATTACAAGGGAAAACTAACAAATGTGCGACAAAAATGTTCTTCAGTAGTGAAAACAAAATTTCAAAAATCTTGAAATACATGTCACTTTTCGATCTCGTACATGTATACTGAACTTCTGCCCAGGGCAAATTCCCGAGACACTTTTCCCCAAGACAGAAAGTCCAGTGCCGACAGTGCAAGTCATTAATAGCATGGGAAAGTGGCCCAGTAGAGTGTACTTCCTGCCCGACCACAACAGCATGCTACATGTACATGTACATGTACACATACATACAGTGAAACTACACCTGGTTGGACTTTTCGCCATGGTGTGGCATGTGGCAAATATTTCCAGTAAATTTGTTCCTCTTTTGGTCCCAATCATGGCAAAAATCACTGACACAGTTGGAAGATTAACTGTTGTTTAGAGTGCACCATTTTCAGATGATGAGGGCAGAAGGGTCATTCCATGAGGTTGGGCACAATTTGTGAAAGTGTCCTTGTTACATGGATACCTTATATACCTGTCATGACCTGTAGAGTACATGCAGGTCATTTACTCGTAAAAATAACACACACATCTGTATTCAAGCCTTGCAAGATGTAAAACAACGTTAATTTGGAATCCACATGCAGGGAAATAGCTATTCATTTTTACAGAACATATGAAACAATTGACATCGTCACAAACTGTGCCCCAACCTCATGGAATGACCTGGTAACATTGTGTCTGAGGACAAATACCAATGCAAAAGGTCATGCAAAGCGCCCTCACATGTCATTGTACTCACAGCCCAGTTACTCCCCCCCGCGGCCTCGATAAACTTTTTCCGTGTCTAAAGTCCAAGTGCGGACAATGGTAACATTTGACCATTTTTTTATTTGACCAGCAGCTGTATAAAAACCCTCTGAAAGAGTCCACTGCAGAAACGGCTGTAGTCCTGGTTTATTCTCTGTACAGAGCAACACTCTCTCATCCAAGATGGACAACTACTATCCAGCAGGACCATCCCAACAAAGCAGCACAGTACAGGCGGCAAATCCAGACTGGGCATTTTGTTCAAAGCTGAATCGTTGAGGGTCTCTGTTTATCATGTCTACATGAAGATGAACATGTCATTTCTAGCTTGGGGCTCTTACAATGTACATTACTAGTACATGTACCTGTTGGTAACAAAATACACAATGCACATCATGTTCTGTGTAAAACTCATTTACCCATCACAAACGGGAATGATACTATCATACACCTGCACTCATGTCACATGTAAAGTAGCAAAATCTCCAGGAAAGGGGAAAAAAATCCATGTCCAAGCTACATGTACATGTAGTACATGTACATGTATGTGCAGAAGCGTGGGTGTCATTATGTGAAGAGCTCTCCAAGGCAAACATACTGGTATGAATGAGATGACCACTGGTTCTGAGAAATCATCTACCCTCACATGGTGGCAGGAAAATTGATCTCTTGTCGTCTAAGTGCGTGTCCATTTAAGTACACTTCACGTGCACAATGCTTGTGATTACAATGGTACATGCAAATGTATGAATGCGTGTAGAAAGCGTAACTAGTACAAAATGTCTGTATGTATTGCAATGAGCAGACATACATGTATATCATGTATTTAAAATGCACATTTACAATGCATGCAGGCCACTGTGCCGAGGTGGGGGAGTGTGAGATGGGCCGATGTGAATATTTAAAGACAACTTACACCTAGGAAATGCTGTACAGTGAGCAGCGTGAAATTTCAAATTCAAACAAAATGCAATAACGTAAATGTACATGTATGTTTGCTGCATGCGCTCCATGTTTCTGTGACTTACACGTGGAAGTATGAGGACAAGGATGGGCGTAGTCTAGATTCAGAACATCATTGTTTCTACCAGTATAAACACCGAAAAAATCAAGTCCAGAAAAATTGCTCCTGTGAATGCTGAAGGGCAAGGGTTACTACATGTAAGTTGAGCATAGATAATCATGTCACGACATGTATGTAACAGTGTTGTATTCAAGTCCCTCACAAGTCCTTTCACAAGTCCCTTCACAAAGCAAGCTACAAGTAACAGAGTGAACAATAACCAAAAAATTCTTTAGTCACAGTTTTTTTGAACAGCTTGTGAATTAAAACCTACTGACTGGTGATGGACTCGAATACAACACTGCTATGTAACAATGTTTGGGCGTGCTCTTGAATGCGTATGCGCAATACACACATAGCGCTACACGTATGTGAAAAAATCAGCACAGAACCATGCAGCAGCCTGCAAGTGGAATGAAGTCCCCCCTTCTTCACTGGAAGTTGAGCAAATGGACTGGACTACATGTACATGTATGTTTAGGATCCGGGTTGTGTGGGAGTGGACGCCCTCTATTGGAGACATGCAGACTTGTCACACAGCAGAGAGCCATTGTGCCCTAGGCCAGCTGGGAATACAAACTTACAAACACTTCAGGCAGTGGACTACTGGTAAGATGGCATGGGAGAGGGCTGATGAATTGTCCCTCTCTACCTTTCCTCCCTACCCCCAAGTGTCTCTCTGGGACCTACCTGTCTTAGAAGGCTATTGGAACTAGTGTCAGAGAAGCTGCCATCAGAGCGCTTGAACTTCCCTTTCCGCCTTGCACCTTTTCCAACACTCTGACTCTGCCCAAAACAGAAAGCAAAAAAAAAAATAAAAATAAAAAAAATAAAAAACCAAAAACATTTATTTAATGCATCGTCGTCTTGAAAAGAGGTGCTGGCAAACCTGTGCATCAGGAGGCCCAAATCTGTTAGGCCTGAGCACTACAGTATCACTCCCCCTAACTAAACACAAGGGCACCTTTGAAAACCATACTGTCACCACGAAACAAACCACAAACTGCACTGTAATTATGGATGCAATGATGCCACCTTATAATGCATATCACAATTCTTACCAGAATGATATGCATCACAATATGTTGAACTTTAAGGTGTTTTACTTACAGCTGCTTTATGACAGGTCTTTTCATTCATTCATTGTACTGTCTACAAGCTTCCACTTTTACATTCTCTCAAGTAAATACAAAGTACAAAGCCATGAAAAACTTCTGTCAAATATTCATGTAAGATTCATTTTGAAAGCCCAGTTTGAATGGTTAGGTCTACGCGTGGACTTTGATATACATGTATGTACATGTATGTATGTGCAAAATAAAAAAAATATTGATATGAACACATGGGCGCGTATCTGCAGGCGGCGATGGATTTTAAATGTGGAGGACTGTAATGCCAGAAGAACGGTCGAATGCTAAAAATACATGTATACTCCTAGTGGCAATACACTCTATGTTTAAGTGCATGCTCTACCAGTACACTATATTGTCTGTGCAAAGCCATGCCTACTAATTGCCAGCCAGTTAAGTGCAGTCCATTAAAATTCAATCCCGCAAATGAGAAAAGACATGTAGTGATGACCAAGAAATGCAAAGACGCCGTAGAAATGGGCCCGGCGTCACGTTTGTCACACACTGTGTCAACCAAGACGACAAAAAAAAGTCCACAGGCCAAAATAACTTCATCATGGCATTCGAAACAATCATAATACATTGTACGTACAAGTACATGTGGAAAGAGCAGTTCACACAGCTACATGTACGTACCAGTCGGTACATGTACAACCTCCACTTGGATCACACATTGCATTGCTATTTTAAATTTATCACTACTCGAACATCGGACACTTTTTAAAGAATGCTGGTACCGGTGCTTATAGTGTGTAGGTGTACATCAGTGTACATGTACATGTGTACTGTACAAATTTATAAGTGTACATCAGGTATGCTCTGAACAATTATCCTCACTCTTACTTGGATTACCAACCCGCGTATAATCAATTAGCAGCATGGTCTTGCCCTAATGAAAAAAGAACAGTTCCAGTGTCCGTGTGTGTGGTACATGCATACTTTTGTATACCCTGCAAAGCTATGGAGTTAATTTTAATGGTACCATTGGTACATGTACAAAGCCTGTTCTATTATCCTTGCTCAATATGAGAGATATTATCATTGTTTACACGCAACTTATTTTCTTCAATGCAACGTCAGCCTGTGCTGTGTGAACCGCAATCAAAAGAATCCATGAACTTGTAAAGATCTTCAACCTCGCTGCCTCGTTATGCTTTCTTTTACAGACCCACATTTCCTCCGACCACATGAAAAAATGATGAGGATACTGACATTTTATCAATACATGCAGTTTGGGGCTGGGAACCCCTTCAGATGAGAGAAAAAAATGAACAACACTGTGCTACTGAGATAAGGACATCTCACAGTCACTAACTGAAACCAGCTTTGATGTGACGAAACAAACCACATGTCAGTGTTGTAACCAAGTCATTTTTTCCCAAATTAAGTCTCAAGTCAAATTTTCCCCAAGTCAAAGTCTGAAGTCAGATTTTCCCGGGTCACTTGCTCATTGGTTTACACAAATGTATGCAGGTAGTACATGTAACTCTTTTCCAGCCACTGAAAGAACTTCCTTCTTTTATTCTTTCAGATCATTCATGTACATGTATAAATACAGAATACTACACTGAACAACAGATGATATAATATCTATTAAAGAAATCGTACCCCTCGAGATGGCAGCTTGTGGACCGCCTGTGCAGGCCCAGTTGCACGATGTATGGACAACTGGGCAGCTTGCTTTCGTGCTTGCTAGCCTATACATGTATACGAAGGGTTGGCATTGAATGGGCCTTCTTTTTAACTAATTATGTGAGGACATCCAAAAGTCTATTTATAATTTGTAACAAACGTTTGTCAAAAGTCAAATTCAGTCAAGTCCCAAGTCATTTTTTTCCAAGTCTCAAGTAAAAAAATCCCCACTTGAGTCCGAGTTAGCAACTCGAGTCAGTAACACTGTCATACATGTACATGTATAAAAAGGTGTCTGTACTACGTACAAATGTACAAATGTACACCTTAATGATTCAGCCTGAATCCTTGCAAGGAAGCACAGAGTAGTGACAGTTGCATGCAGGCATCGACATTCACTGTTGTCCAATTGCCCGGGACAAGTAATTTCTTCTTTCGGGCAAGTAAAAATGAAGGACAAATTGCCAGATATACTGGTACTTTTTTTTTCTTTTCATGGCCAGGAGCAGCAGTCAGCCAATTTCCCTTTAATTTGTTTTTCTCTTCGCTAATAAAAAGTGGTAAAATGTACAGAGCTACATGTATGTGGTGATGTACAATGATTTTTTTGCATCGTCTTGTGCATGCACATGTACAAACCTGTACATACACCTTTGGGGGTTAGGGTTTTAAGCATGCTGTATATTTAGCAGGGCACCTTTCCACACAAGGGAAAATGCATACACAAACTCTTAAATACCCTTGTGTCTGGGTACCAAACCTTGGTTATTGCACGTGCGGAGCAGAGGAGCTTTGATGGCTGGATGCTCGAAGACTGTTTTACATGTGGCTGTGACTTCAAAATTAGTGAATTTTACCCAGTACTAGTGTGTGTGCACGTTTTTGAATAAATAGCACCAGGCAAAATCCTCAAGTAGTTAAGAAAGAGCCCTTGCCAGAGCTTGATATGAATGATGCATCAGAGTCCTGCACACTCTCTGCATGATATTGTTGGGGTGATGCACATGTATATACATGTATTCATGTTGTATTGTAGCCAAAAAGGAACTTACTGTCCCGTGAAGCAATGAGCGACTAAACCAGGGGTTGGGCAAGTAAAATCTTACCTTGGGCAAGTAAAGTTTCATTGCATTCATTAAACCGATGTTGAGGCCTGGTTGCATCCATCCCTTATGGTGTCACCAGTACACTGTGCTTCACATTTGTGCAAGTGAATTTATATTCACACAAATCTAAATAAAATCTACATAGTGTACACTGTATATATACATGTACATGGATGGTGTTTGTGAGTTTACATACATGAGCATGTACAGTTCTTGTATATGTAACGGTACACGTTCATGTATACATGTATGTGTGGGCCCATCCTCCTTCATGGCTACCGTTGCACGCTCCAAGGTGCATCCTTGTGTGGTGACCTGACTTGATCCAACTGCAAGAAAATCCAATTAAAATTGAATGGCAGGGAGTCCGTGTAACCCGTAGATCCCCATCCATGCACTCAGGTCCAATGTACAAGGTGTAGGGCAAGCTTGTTCACTGTGTACATTTTCTGGTTGACTGTCTCTCCGGGGCATAAATTATCGGTGTCTGAAAATGTGTGGTGGAAGATGTGACGTACATGTACTGAACAAGTAGGCCTACTGTACAAGTACATGTAGGCCTGTGTGGGGTTGGTGCCTGTGTATACATGTACATGTGTATCGTGCATGATGATGAATGATACACAAATTGGTTCTACATGTGTGTGGTACCTTTTAAATTACTTGGATTACGGAATAACCACCGGAAAAAATTGCCGTCTACGGGCACCACCATTTCAGATTACAGGGGCCCCTGTTATTATTTTATGCTCACTGCCCGACCCCCGGAACCAAAAATTCTGTAATTCAAAAAATAACATTAATTCAAAAAAATCTGATTCTACTCAGTGCAAGACTGTGCTTTCAACCCTGGCAACATAACCAAACAAAAACAACCTGAGTGTTAGAATATACATGTAAATGCATGCATAACTGTTCATTAACTTCGATGCATGTACACAGGCATCTTTTCATGAACACGTAGAGTACAGTGTGTGTTTATTCATCATAAAATGCACAAGTGTACACAGGTACATGTACATGTACATGTACATGTAGTGTACGGAGCATGGTGGGTGCATGTGTACATGTATTTGTAGATCTCCAAAATTTTCATCACAGACACAAACTGCCGCTACATGTACCGCGTGTATGGTTGGTCAAAGTTTGTATGGCATTCACCACTAGCTACAGCTTTTTCGCTTCAAAGATGCAGCTTTGCTCTGTAATCAGTTAAAGAGAGTCTCTTCCTTTTGCATCGAGTAGAGCTACATGTCCATGTACACGCTCAGAGTTTTGAAAGTTTCTTGACATTTTTAGCTATACATCTTTTGTGTATGCACAGCACTGACAGCCAGCCCTAGTTTGCCAAGCACTAGTTGGCAAAAGCTAGTAGTGTACAAGTGTGACACAACACCAGACAATGTCTGTGAGGCAGAACATGAAGAAGATAACCTGCTAATTTTCAAGGGAAATCAAACAATCCCCCAAATTTAGTGGATTTCAGTTATGTTTTCATGAACACTGATTTCCAGTGTGCAAACCGTGCTCTCCAAAATGCATGATACTTTTTGTTATAATGCTACTGGTCTTACACTAAACCTAATGTATTACAAGTAATACTTTTTGTTACAATGTACATTCTTTCACTAATGCTACTGGTCTTACACTAAACCCAATGTATTACAGGTAATTAATACATGTACATGTAAGCCTCCACTATAGGCAAAGATGACTGGCAGTGTTGCACAGCTTCACATGAACTGTTACACAATTTTTTTGGAAATTCTTGACCTTGCATTTTGCAGATTCTTGATTACGTACATGTACACATGACGACGGATGTGTATTTTGCTCTGTCCCACCTTTCTCAAGAGGTTTTCATCCTAAAAACAAACAGCCATTCATTAACCCTAAAAGAGCCCGGAGGGGGGCAAAATCTACCTTTAGTAGTTTTAGAGTAACTCTGCACAGTCATTTTGACACCAATGTTGTGAAAATCAAACATACACGTACAATGTACCGTTCTTGCATTCTTGCAAAGTGCACGTTTTTCCCCCAGATGGGTCAGTCAAAAAGGTATACTTTTTCCACTGTGGTGCTCGATGCAGGTGGGCAGGCATGCATGTAACCCTGAACTTCAAATAACTGTTAACAAAACTACACATTTACATCTGACAGAGTTCAATCTTCACATCTACAATGGTAAGGAGTGTCTGTACATGGACATGCATGCCAAGTTCACAAAAAATCAAGAGGACATGGGGGGGAGTGGAATCCCCCTACTGAAAACTGGGCCAAAGTACATGTAACCTTGCTCTTTTAGGATTAAGCAATTTTGAGGGAAAGAGCAAATGGTTACAAGGATAAACTTTACTCATTTTAATATAATTTTAATGAGGCAACAGTCACATTTTGCAAAAGAAGTTAAACAGTGTAGCATTTTGTGATTTGATCAGAAAGAAATTTCATAATGTTATTTTCATATGTTGTATAAAATTCTGCAGCAGTTTTTCCTCACAAAAAAGTTTCAAAATCTTTACAAGGTAGAAGAAATGAATATTTGACTAACA
This sequence comes from Acanthaster planci, assembly GCF_054643075.1. Taxonomy (NCBI): domain Eukaryota; kingdom Metazoa; phylum Echinodermata; class Asteroidea; order Valvatida; family Acanthasteridae; genus Acanthaster; species Acanthaster planci. The sequence continues at coordinate 13,287,785 of NC_141779.1, read as the reverse complement.
GGTAAGAAAGTGTACATGTACTTGTATGTTCTGGACATCATTTTCCAAGTGTATCTTGACCCAATTTCAAGCCAAACTGTGAACACAACCCAAGCTCCCAGATGCCATTTCCCACTGTCTGCATATAAATTTGTGGATATTCTGTAAATATTCTGCTGCATCTACATATATTTGCTTTAACCTTAACAATGAACAAAATCCTCCATTTTTTTCACACACCCAAAAGAAGTACAGTGTACATGTACATTAAAGATTTACGTCAAGAAATGAAAGCCCTGTGATACATTTGACCACATTTTAAAAGAAAGTTCAAGCAAAATTGCACCACTGTTGGTTACAGTAAATTCAGCTCGGTGAGTCAGCATCTATGTGCTGACTTTATTATGTACATCTATTCCAATTGAGCATGACTGTCGTATGCGCGATTGGGCCACGCAGGGCGTACATGTACATCTCATGTTGAAAGCCCCCCCCCCGATGCAACGGGACAGCAGACCAGTCCAATGCAAGATGGGATGGCGTGCCATGCATACGTCTCATTCCATAAATAATTCTGTGAGTTGCTTATGCTGCGTTGCACCTTACAGTGCGCACCTGCTTAACAAACCCTATGGGTATGAGTCACAGTTGTTTCGGAATGCTGGGCAAGGCTGCACATGATAATGCATCATGTGATGTGTTTCAAAGTTAACTGGTCTTGAGATTGCCTCCTCTTCCCCTCCCCCTTCTCCCCCCTCCCCACTGGAGATTGAGTCTTCTCTTGCAACAAGATACTTGGTAATACTGCAGCAGATGGGGGGGGGAGGATAGGATACATTCCTATTTGATTTAAGGTTAAGTACACCAAAGTGTGAAGTCCGAAGTGTGAGCTGAACTCAAAATTACTTCATTGGCATCTAGCAACGAGCAAATTTTGCCACTCAAATCCTAATTATCAACGATAACATTTCAACTTGACTTGGGCTGGCAATTTTATGCTACACGTAGAGCTATTTTTATCTTAATGAATAAAGTTTTTTATTAGGCCTGGTGGGTGAGACAACTCTTGACATTTCATAGTACATGTACAAGAACATGTACTGGTACATATCAGCACATGTAAGCTACATGTATGTGGTTGAACAATGTGAATTTTACAAAATTGTCATGCACTGCACAGACACATGGCAACTGAGCTTAAATGGGGTTTAGTTTAAATCTTTGTCTCATTTGGGATGTCATTTGCAGCTGTACCCAGGTTGGTGCCAATTTTGCTTGTTTTTGTACATGTAGGCCTACTGTATAATGTACATGTACATGTGGGTATAGTTCCATTTTTCTTTTCTTTAAATTGGTGCTGAGAACCAGTAAAATGCATTTTGAAACCTTTTATGTTTTCATAACCTTGATGATCCATGAAAAGCAAACTTATGCAAGACTGTATGTTACAATACAGTTCATGTACAAGTTTGAGTCTGCATACTGTGTCATGGAGAACTGAGCTTACAGGTACGTGACTTCAAGATTACAGGCACAAGTACATGTACATATATAGGTACAGTGCAACCTCTACACTTGTTGGTGAAGGGAGAGGTTCCTACCAGAAAATGGAAGGGGTGTGGGCAGGGCCTCATTTGGAATTGAACTAGGTAGAACCTGTCCAATCCAGTGAACAGGAAGTTGTGGGTTCGAGTCCCACCCAATATGTTGCAACGTGGAGACTTTCAAATGAATACATTTTGTTCTGAGCTTCAATGGCGTACAAGACTAACAGCTTTGATGTTCACACTCTCATTCCCAATTTCACTACTACAAATTGCATAAAAAGGTCTGGAGAAAAGAGGGGGGCACGCCAAACAAAAGTCACTGGTATTTCATCACCACACCAATCATCAAACTGTATGCCCTCCTATAACAGGCTGTACAACAGGTAGGCCTATGTGAAATTACGATCCACTCATAACATCATGACATACATGTACATACTGTACATGTACCATATCCTCATTCTGTGGCACCATACCTGTAAATGTACAAGTTCATTCTGCTCCGGCCGCATGGTTGTAGCAATGGTCAGTACTGTTCTCGACTACAAGATAAAAGTACACCAAACACGAAGGTCTGACATAGGTACCGGTACAGGCCAGCCTTTCCCGGGCTTGTATGCGCTTCGCATGGGTGGCCAAAGCATAGCAAAATCTGTTGCCCTGGATCAGCGGACAAAGCTATTGCCAATCCTGTAAATGGTCTTTGAATTTGGGGGAGGGGGGATGAATAGGCTGAACCATACCTTGAACCCTCTACTTGTGCACAAGTAAGCACCGACCTGTGAAAAGTGGGTAATCTGCAGCACAATGCAGTATCACAATAGGTATGTACTGTACATGTACCATACAGGCCACCTGCAAGATTCTGTATTCAGCCCCCGTGACTCTGGGAAACTTCACTTTGAAATCCTGTGGAAAATCAACTAGTGCCTGGGTCCAGGGAGTGACCTGTATTTTCTGACCTTTGCCTGTGTCAGTGTCAAAAAAGTGTTGGGAGCAGGAATTCGTTTAACTATTACATGTAGGCAGTGATTCTCCACACATCTTGCCACATGAATAATGGTTGAAAAATTGGCCTTTTGGAGATGCTGGAACAATACAATGTACATACATGTATGCTTACACCAGTAAATTGACTTTTTTCATTTTGAAAATGGAGATAGGTCTGCTTAATTATTCATTCCAAGTCAGGCAAATTTAGCTGTGAATCTGTTCATTTCCCTTTAGTTATTTTTTGTTTACAAACATACAAAAAAATTAAGGATTTAAATTAAGAGATTTAAATCTAGTAATTCGATTAAACCACACACTGACACGCAATAACCACCTTCAACCCAATAACCACCTTCAACGTCTGAGCCCAAGTGGAATATATGGTATGCAGTGCAGCATCTGCCTTCAAGTAAATGGTGGCATGGGCAAAGTACCTTAAACAAGGCTTTAAATTTCGTCAAAATTAGAGGGCAAAGACTTTGTTATCCAAGGACCAGTGAGTGAAAATCACAATACACATGTGCTGGGTACATGTAGGCTCCCTACATGTATGTGTCCTTATTTTATTTTCTACAGGTACATGTACATGGTTCAAAAAGCTACTGTAGTAAGTTACAAAAAGCAGTCTCAGAACAGTAATTCTGCTTGTGATCCAGCTCCATCGCAATGAATAGAGTAGCGACTCTGGCTTGATTAAAATCAACTGTACTGAAAGCACTTTTACTGGTTTTGGTTTCCCAACATGATGATCGACATTTCTAATCCCAATAGAAAGTGAGGTGGGGCAGAAAAAACTTTGATAAAAGGTGGTACATGTATGCACTTTTTGCAAGCCCCCAATGGAATTGCGAAATAACCAATGCCTGTATTTTAGCAATATGCCTCAAGTTAATCACATTAAATTAAATAATGATTATAACAGGTAAATCATTTTAAAAATTCATGAATTCAATAAAAAAAGCTTTTGTAAATCTGAACAAGTGGCTTGAACAGAACAAAAAAATTTTGCCAACCGAGCTTGTATGTACACGTAATTTATAAATGTACCACATGCACCCTTATTTCTTATCAATCCAGTAGGTACTGAAGGGGTCACTGTGGGTACATGTATGTCTCATTTTAAAATCTGGAAAAATTACAAAACAATTTTAAAACGGAGAAAAAATTAATATTTTTGTACTTTGGAAACATCATTATGTCGATTTGAATGTAAATCGGTAATTTAAAGAAATCACTTGATAGTCTAAACAGTCCAAAATCCTCTGATATTAATATGATTTTGCATTGTACACCTTAAGGGGTTAGGCATGTTAGGGTTAAATCATGGTTTAACTCAGTAATTTACACTGACATGATTTAAATCAGGCAACCCTGAATGAATGGGTGATGTTGGAGGTGGCATCCCACAAAAAATCTTTAGTGAGGCAGTACTTAAGCCATGTTCCCATTGGGCTTTTTCTTCCGCGGGCATGCGGAAACTTACCGCGATATTTCTTCGTGCCAATCTACCGCCCATTCCGACATGGACTATTTTTTAACCATAACAGAATGTTTATTTGCTGTGCTGGGCCTAATAAGACCAGCTGATTACATTGTCTGCACTGTAAAAATCATGATGAAATCGGCAAGATCTGACAAAAATAAAGACAAAATCAGAAGAATCCCACCAAATCTGCCACAAAGATGATGAACCTGTACAGGAAAAGCCCCATACACAATGTGTGTAAAGCTATATCCAGGCACGCTTCACTGTGTGTGCACGACATGCTGCTGTACTGTATGCATATAGCTGGAGACTGGGAACCATACAACCATTTTCGCGTGCCTGCTATCAACCTCCGTGAAGGCAGTAGTCTGGTTTGTATGTTTAGCATGGTCGCAGTCAATTTACATTGTATGGTACATGTAACTGTTCCCATTGGACTTTTTTGTGCCCCTGTTAACTTACCGTGGCTACGCAGAAATCTGAGACCTTTTTGGCCTGTTAGTTTTACATCGTGACAACGGTAAGTTGACAGGGACGTTAGTTTACTGCGAGTTTCCACTGGATTTAATTTTGCAATTCTACAGGAAAGATGTGCTAAGTTAACCAAAAAAAGTCCAATGCAGAGCGAGAAATTACGGTTGGACATCGGACATTTTCCGAGCACTTAATGCGTTTGTCAAAACAAAATCAAAGATGCTCGGACAAATTGTCCGACCAACATATCAATAACACCTCTTAAAATATCAACACAATATATGGGATTATGGCGTCTGATTTATTATTAGTTTTGTGAATTACGCCCAAGGTATTCATCAGGGCTGATCGCTCATCACCGGCCCATGTCACCTAGCACCATGCGTGTATATACTTTACTTACACAGACTAGTCAATGCAGCATGATGCAACCTTGTCCCAAGTTGTTACTTTATTTCCAATCCAGAGTAGCCATGCTGCTTGACTCCATGGAGATGAGGTTGTGAGTAGTGGAATTCGCACATTAGACTGGTTCCCATTCCCTACATAGTCTCCTACTGAATGTAGGACCAGCACGGGAACCAGTCTGTGTGTGTGCGCATGCTTTAAATTGTGTGCACGTGTGAAAGTGCTTTCATTCCGTCTTGTATGTGGTACGTGTTGTTTTTAGTTTCGTTACAGTACGGTATCTTTTTAGGATATTTGTTTTTCAGTATTTTGCTTACAAAAAACAGTCTAAGGATATTTGTTTTAATGTTCACATCATATCATTTGGGACACTCAGGTTGAAAATGACCAGACCAGGGTAAAAGTAGAGCAGTATCACTGATAAAAGAACTGAGACATTGTTTAACAAATATTTGACCTATTTGTGTGTGTGTGTGTGTTTATCCTAATGTTTTCATTTTATTTCTTTTACACTTAATTGTACTGCCATATCTTTGTCCCTATTGACCTTTTCGTAAAAACTTAACACTGGTTTGTGGTTGGTCTCGGTCTCAGTCTCAGATGTCGTCGTGGTCTCGGTCTCGACCTGCAAAAGTCTCGGTCTTGAAGTCCTGGTCTTGGTCTTGAAGGAGTAGGTCTCGGTCTTGGTTTCGGATATCAAGGTCTCGGATACAACACTGATACAGGTACATGTATTTCAGCCCAGCTAGCTCATGTTTAATTCCACATTAACAAGTGTGGCAGATAAGAAGAGCTGAGTACACCAAGGGACCTTCCATGGCCTCGGGAAATGCTTCCTGACTTGGCCACTGTCGCCACAAGTTTGCCCAAGTGCATTATGCAGAGCATGCACCAGAGACACCGTAACAAGCTACGGGGATCGGAGAGCAAGCTGAAGTACATGAATGTCTGCTTCGCAGAACGTATGGTAAAAGAAAACTGGAATCCTTTCAGGAGGCACTGCCGAGGGGACAGGGGTGCCATGCCATTTCTTTTCTACATGCAATCTGCACTAGTTTATTCCCTCGCTACCCAGTACATGGTACACTGCCGAATAAAAAGCAATTTATTCCCGATGAAATTCACATGCATGAGTGACAATGCCGTCTACATGTACTTAACACTGCCTTTAGATTCATGACTACAATAGTCCCCATTATAACTGCAAGTACCAAAGTATGGTAAATATTACAAAGGCAGGTCTGTACATGTAGGTGTGAAGATTGTAGAAGAGTAACCTAAAAACATGTACATGTACACTTGTATATACATGTAGGAAACCAAGGTTTCCAGTAGGGTTCAGAATTTTTTGCTTTGTAAAATTTAAATTTTTGCTTTCTTCTCCTTTCTAAATTCACCATTTTTCTGCTCATTTTTTCCACATGAATATACATCACCCCCAACTGCAGGTATTGTATATATGCAGAGAGTGTGGAGGACTTTGATGCATCATTCATACCAACTTAGGGCAATGGCTATTTCTTAACCATTCAATGATTTGCCTGGTGTCATATGCTAAAAGTACACACACAAATACCAGGCAAACTTCACTGTTGCACTGCACGTGCAATAACCAGTGAGGTTTGGTACCCAGACACAAGGGTATTTTACAATTTATTTGTGTACGCATTTCCCTTGTGTAGAAAGATGCCCTGCTATTTGTACAGTGTGCTTTATACAAGCGAGTTAGTACATTTACATGTACGTAACATTGCAAAAAATCATTGTACACCACATAGCTCTTTACTTTCTACCACCTTTTTTTATAGGCTTTTGTGAAGAGGCAAGAACAAATCAAAGGTAAATTTGCTGACTGGTATTCTTGGCCACAAAAAACAGACACTTTTATTTCAAGAAAAAAGTACCTGTCCATCAGGCAATTTGTCCCTAATTTTTACATGCCCATAAGAAGAAATTACTTGTCCTGGGCAATTGAAAAACCGTTAATGATGAGGCCTCGAGGCCTAGTAACAAATACAAGCTGTTTTTGTATTCATTCTACATAACTTCAAGCAATTATCTTCTTTTTTTGTTTTCTGTCTTATTTTATTTTCCCCCACTAACAAGCATTCTCTGCGTCCTACTCCGAATTCCACGATTTCCACAGATTTTCTGCTAAGGGGAGAACTCTGGACACTGGTTTAATACGTTGCTTACTCATTATGGTGAAAATTGACAGAGAAAAAAAAAGCAAACATGCACTAATGAAAGTTGGATTAGTTATGACATACGTATACATGTATATAAGACTGAATGGTATGGTGAATAGGAGAAATGGAAATAAACATCTTTTAAAAACATTTGCTGTCTGGAGTCTTCTCTAACATGCAAAGACAGTCCTAACAAAAACAGAATCAGAAACATGAATACACCCAACATACATGTACGTGTACATGTTTAGAAAAGTCTCATATAGTGGAAAGCTGAAGGCAATTGGTCCCACCTCCTCAACTGGTTACATGTATGTCACTTTTGCTTCAAACTGTAATGAACATAGTGGCATTGGAATTGGACCACTCAAAGACATGTACCGGTACATCTCACAGATAAACTGGACAAGGTTTCGGGCCATTTTTTGGAGGGCGGGGTATGGTTGATGTTGCCTGGCACCTAAGGATATTCTGTCTATATACATGTACATGCACATTGTACTTGTACATATGTTCATGTAGGCTTCCTGGCAAATTGACCAGTGGTCAACAAATGGTTACTAATCTAATTAGACCTAGCAAATCTAGTTTTTATGAGAGGGGGCAAAAGAAATACAATATGGAACTCTACTGCATTGGTAGTGTGGCAGTGTTTCATTTACATGTACACTGCACATGTAAAATTGTGCAACGAAGCATAATGTGGAAGAATTATCTGGTGCATCCATTGTACACTGTAGTAAATCGTTAATTAATGAACAAACCAGAGTGCACCTTTACATACACAGCAGTGACAATTTGGCCGACAGAAGAATTGACCATTTCAAAACTAGCTGATTTCAATTTTTGGCAAGTGGTAACTTTGACAGGCAAAGGAATAGGTACTGTAAGCTGTAGGCAAGATGGGAGAATCCTTATATTCCAGCCGCCATTCCCTCCTGCCTATAGTGTAGTGTCATTACACACACAAGGGTGAATCGATGAGTCAGAAAACCCAAAAGACATGAATGCGTGCACAGCCTGGCTTAATTCGCTCCCTGGATGAAGGCATGGTGTCACCAGTCGACTCAGGTGCTCAGATGAAGTGTCAACTGCTTTACTGATTACAAATACGTGTTGTATAAATGTACCTGTACAGCATGCTCAAGTCGCGGAATGCTCCCCAAAGGTGAATAGGCAGCCCACACAGAAGTGTCCACACTGCATGCCCTTTCTCTATAAGATGGAGAACTTAAGACATGTATTTGAAAACAAGTACATATGCTACCAATGGAAATAATGTACACGTATCTCAAGCCTGCACCTGGACCGCAATTGTACTTGGCTAGAACAGGCCAGCCTGATAAAACACACTGAGCGAATCAACCCTGAAGTGCAACATTTTATAACAAAAGGGGTTGAATATTACACTGGAAGAGAATCACTTTTCTGCACTGCAAATGCGGCAAGGGCTCTCTGTCCAAATGGGGATTCCCTGGCAGACGATATGTGTGAATTATGCAAGGAAGTCTGTTACTCATAAAACAGAGGCTTGCTGTGTAATGTGACATCTTCCTGGTCTTACCTGTTTAGAAGGGTTTCAGGGCAGATCTTTGGACAACCTGCAATGTCCCAGAGAGGCACTCTTTTGGCTAACCATAAACGCTTCAAATTTATCAACTGAAGACAAATTTATATAGACACGGTTGCTTTTTCAAAAGGTGACTGAAGCCATGACTTTCCCTAAAGCATGGTTCAATTTGAAACTCACCGGATACTCAAGACAAGTGAACATGCCGCACTCACACAGCAAACCACTTGCATGTAATATCCTAATTGCAATTACTAGTGAATGAGGCCTGCTGACTGTGAACATGATGTACCACATGTATACATGTATGTACATCAGTCACAAGGTCAAAGAAAAGGTTTCTGCCTGTCTCTGATGTACCTTCACAAATCTGACCATGGACCAAGAAAAGGTCTGGTGATGACCTCCATACAACTAAACACAATCTGCAGTGAAGGTCCCCATCATATGGTTACAATAGAGGCCACTGTCCCAGCTGGTCAGTGATCTTGAAGAAACACCTAAATGTCCTGCAGCCCTGAATCATCACTGGTTCTTGGTAAACAGGTGTTTTTTCATGCCTCCGGGGGATAATGCCACAACTCAGAGCAATGAAACCTGCTGTTTAAGAACATGTACTGTGCACATACATGTACACACACACAACTATTGTCCTAGGAAGACAAAGATAAAGCACGTAACAGTACAGTAGAAATGGCACTACGGTGTAGTATCTGAACATCTGAATGCTAATGCAGCCTCTCATCCACACACCTTTTGTTACTGTTAGATTCTTGAGAGAATAAAAGCTCTGTTATTGACCAGCGATGCATACTAATAATACATCATGCATGATAAAGCAGTTTTTTAATTTGAATACACTTTAGGCTTGGGCGGTATTGCCTTTTTCGATACCGTGGTATCCGTGAAAAAATTACCACGGTATTTACTAATACCGCGGTATTTATTGCAGAAGGCAATGATGTCATCAAAAAGTAGCGTCGATGCTGACATTCAATGGCAAAACACAAACAAAACTAGGGGCCAGCATAAAGGGTTTTTTTAATGTCACAAAACCCCTAAACTTAATAAGTATTATAATTTATCTGTCCATTTGATGTCAAATAAATATCATTTATGTAAAAGAATAAAAAAAGGGTGTTATAAAAAATACCGATTCGTTGCTCTGTGATTCTTATGTGTGTGGTCACCTGTGTGCTGTGAAAATCTGCACGTGTACTACAGTCAAGTTGGTACTCGCTGAGACAGTGCGTTATTGTAATGATTATGTGCTCATTGTGCTGGTCACCAGTGGCTGCTTCTCTTAGTTGCGCCCTAACACTGCGCGTGTGCAATAGTAAGGTGGCTTCCAGAAAACTGCGGCGTGGCAGTCGACTCTTGCTATTACGAAATTGGTTGTAACAAATTCCGATCATAATAAACACAAATCTGTGGTCCCGGCGAAAATGTGCACATTTCTATGGGGAGAAAATCTGTTACAGCGAAATCGCTTTGTACAAAATTCCTGGTACAGTGGTACTACGAAAGGTTTTCGTGACTCCATTGCCCGAAAAACCATTGTTGATGACCGTTTTATAAAGTGTTTGCGAATCATGGTGGTGGAAACACATGCGCGGTGTACCACACTGGTTCCCGCCAGGCCGAACCATTGCCAATGAAGGCATGATGGAAATGCGGCAACCAGTCAATGTACAGTTTCTGCCAACTTGAAAAGGTCGTACGTTCCCCTAGTCGAATGCAGTTGCAAGTCGAAAAAACACTGTCATCACAAATTTTTCGGCAGGTTCATTCACAAAAATTAATCTCATGTCTGTGTTTGTGTTTCTGTGAGCGTGTTTCCACAAAATTTTCAGCCGCAACACCAGGCTTATCGCCCGCCCCTCCATGTGCATGCTTACAACGCGATATACAGACAGCATTTTCAGTTTCCTGTCGTCATGACATACAAAGTGCATGATTAAAAAATCAATATTTTACATTGATTACACAAACGCCAAAACAAAAATTCCCCCCCCCATTTCCCATAAAAATACACCCGAATAAGACTTGCTTGACTATTCTCACATCACAAGAGTCCAACTAATCGCCCAACACTGAATTATTCATGTTGCTGCAAAAGATCTAGCGTACCCACCAATGAGACTGTGTATTTTCATGACGTACATTTGGCAAGACACAGCTATCCAATCACAATATCCGTTCATGACATCATGCTTCTTTAGCAACCATCTCGCGTGCGGGCCGCCGCACCCCTGTGGGCGACTGAATACAGACTATCGATCACTCGTGTCTTGCAGTTAGTGTCAAAAATCAAAAGACAGACAACAAATTTAACAAACAATGTCTCTCCATGACACAATTGTGTTGGAAAGACTGCTTACATGGATGGGGGCTTTAGTTGATGAGCCTTCACATTCTTGTACACACAGGCCTAGCTACATGTGCATGCAGGTTAGTTACTGTTCGATTCGTCGTCATCCAATGCGATTGAAAGTCTTTTAAAAATCCCTGGATCGAAGCTTTTACATGTACATGTATTTGATTTTTTTTATTTCACATGTACATTAAACATGTCCTATGACAATGAAGTTTATTATTCTAAACACATCACAAGGTATTTGATTAATCATAACCAAGAGATCTCTTTGATCAACCACGTTGTCCTCAATTTATTCAAGACAAACTGAAATACATGTACAAACAGTGACAAGTGAGGAATCAGGTTTTTTTGAGGTTGGAACGAATGTGGGAACAATAAAAAATGATCGTTGATTGCTGTGGATGTCGAATAGATGCAGATTTATGGAATCATTTTATAGTTTATAACACTCATTCCTGGCTTCAGTTAGATGGATTTTCACACTATACTTGTACATGTTGTAAATAAAGGACAAAAAAGACCCAAAGAGAGCACAAGGCTAGCACAGGGAGCTAGCAAGGAAAATAAAGTCCAGTGCGAACACGGAAGACTAGCTGATTTTTAGTTCCCAAGCTGTAGGGCTGTGATACATGTATGTGCCAGTGAGCAATACAATAAGCAATGTCTACAAGCTATTCCAAAACTGCAAACTCGACGGCGGCATGGGAAAACAAAACCTTGTGACAGGTGGGTTGATGGCTGCATGCGGAAGTATCATGTTACATGTACGTTTTATCTCCTCACCAAAAGAGACAATACAAACATGATGCTGGGTGACTGAAACCGGAAAGTATGCAGTCACCGGTTGTGGAAATAATTGTCTGTTTTCATCTTAAGAGGGTGGTAGGAACATTCTGAACAAATTAGCCAGAATACCGCAGTACTGAAATTCAATACCGAATTAGCCGGTATTCCGGTATTCGTGGATTGTTAGTCGGTATTGTTCGGTATTAAAAGAGAACCGCAGTATTCGGTAATACCAAAATACCGCCCAAGCCAAATACACTTCACATGATGTACCAGTATACAAGTACGCGATTGGTACAAAGTTCCTTATTCTGGAGAGCACAAAAACTTTTGTGCCAATATGAAAAGGAAAAAAGTAAACATGTAAATGGTACATGTACACATGTACATGTAGGTCTCAACCCTAACCTTCCCCAACCACACAGAATGAAACATTCTGTGGGGATAGGTCTGGTAGGCCGATAAACAGCTGGCTTTGCATTGGGTTTGGCATACATGTACCTCAGAAAAACAAGTCCAACAGCCTCTGTGCATAAAGTCCCATATGGGTGTTTAACTTTGTGTGAATGGGGAAGGTTAGGGGCCAGCAACCCTTGGGAGGTTATGGCTAAAGTGCATGCAAGGAAAAAAGTGTGGGCTCAAACTTGTGGATGCCAACCAGATCACAATTTGCATAGCCTCAGCTAAGGCTAAAAATCCTACATGTGAAGCCCTGAAATGGAATGTGAGCTTGTAAATTATACAATTGTTAACTGCTGTGAAGGATACGTGGTGTTTTGTACACCTGAGGGGCTAAATGTCGCCCTAGGTGAAGCTGAGGATGCCATTTTCCCCATTGTCATCTCTGCATTATGGTAACATTAAAGCCAACCCGGCAAAGTTGAAAAAAACAAAAGGAAGGAGCAAATCGTGTGATCAATACTGTACTTGACCAGTCAAACTTTACAATCTTAACCATGGTACCTGAACATATATAACATACAAAACATTTTGTCAACTGCACCAACTACTGGTGTGTATGTACATGTACGCGTAGTCAATAATGAATGAGACATGTCTTAGTATACCATGCATACCGGTCAGTGTTGTAGTACTCGTACTCAAGGAAGGAACACTGACAAACAGTGTAAACAACAATGTTGGTCATGGCAGAAACAGCATTTTATTGTTCACCATACTCGTACTCGAGTACTACTCCAGTACTGCTATCAAACTACCCGTATCTTACTTGTACTCAAATTTCCAAGTACTTGTACTTGAACAGCAGTTCTCATACTCAGGCTGCAAAATACTCAGAATAAAATTGTAATCGAGCATTGGGGTACTCGTACTCGATTAACAGTACTCAATAAAAAAAATCCTTTAAATCCTGTAAGAGCCATTGAAATACGACGGTACATGAAAATCAATCCTGGCAGACCAATATTGAGTACAGTCTGACAAACACAAGACCTACGCATTTGCCGTCTTAGCCAATTACGAAAGCGAAATGCCGGTGTATTCCTAGACCTTCCTGTTTATTCTGTGACAAGAACCACGTGCATATACATGTAAATGGGCTGAAAAACTCAACTTTTTAGGACAGACATGGAACAAAATATCACAGCCACTTTCTATAAAAACATTAGAAGTGAAACACCACAAACAGTGACTCTTGAGACAATGAGGCTAATCTGTACAAGATTTGTACAACATTTATTAATTTCCACGATGTTGTCCACATGTTCCATCATTATTTATAGGTGACCTGTCCAACTTTCTATAAAGACATGGTGGTCCATTGGCACAACTAGGGAGAAATGTGTACAAAAATGAAGAACAAGTACATGTACTGTATATATGTACATACCAGAGCTCCCTTTGGTAACTTGGGTAATAGACCAATGCAAATGGTCCCAATGTGCATGTGGACAATTAACACCCGCTTTTCTGTGATGCAACATTGCATGCTGCAGCTGTGCGTCCTACGTACATGTATGTATACAAGTACAATGTACATGTCTGTTGGACTATTGTTCACCAGTGTTTTTAGAGTGTAGACATGGTTCTGTAACCAAGGATGCAGAGTCGAGCATCAGATGCTGGTATTACATACACACACTAGCAAAAACAACTAGGTTCAGTAGGGACAGGTTTGACTGTGAACAGGTACTGTGACGCTGATACTTATGCCTTTGCCTTAGTCTGGTTGCCAGACCAAAATATACATGTACAGACTATTCAGAGGGATCTTTATATACATGTACATGTCTGGTAGCTGCCACAGTCACGACTAAAAATGGGAGTTCCTCTGGTTTCCAAAACTGAAAGAAAATTTCAAGACCCATTTGGTCATGAATATTTATAAATAAGGGACATGTAAAAAATACTTCACATGGCAGATTTTCTGACATAAATGTACATTAACTAAAATTCAAAATAAAATTGTCAGATAGCCTAAACTAATCCTATACAATATACAGTGTATACTTGCTCAACTCCCACATTAGAGGTTGGTGAGAGCACAACTAAGTGGTTATCAAGTTGGCCATGACAGCACTTTAGTTATGCTTGGCAAAGGAGATCTTTAAATACAGGTGCACAATTTTTAATTTCAATAATGCCCTCAATAGTTAACAAAAGTTGACCAAAGCAACCATGTTTCAGACTCGAATAGTCAGTAGTGATTATGAACTTGTGGTGATCATTCATTTCTTTTCTAGACAATTTAAATGGGCTATCTTTTACATTTAGTTCTGTAAAATATACTGTAAAATCTTACCCTCTGCCTACATTTCTGTAAAAATATTCACTGGACATGCTGGAAAAGTAGGAAGGGTTCCTATACGGACATCACTAAATTTTCCTCACAGTTGTACATGTACTTTACATAAACATCAGGCATCTGAAAGCGTATCTACATGTAAGTACATTCATGTACACGTATTTACTTTCAAGCAAATCTCATAAGGTTCATGCATTGGTTGTCAAGTGATGTTCATGCATGGAACTCTTTCCAGAAAGGCTTTTCATTTGCACATAACCCCCACTTCGATACAAATGCAAAGACAATCGACCTTTAATTTGCATCAATGCAAAGATGCCATGATAACACATACATGTATAATTAATACATTTGGATGGGGGATGGATAGGGTAGGCCTACTCCTCGCGTGCACTGTGCTACACTGGCGAGGCCTATTTTCTTCAGCATGTTCAGCATGTTCAAAAACTTCAGAATGGGCTTTCTAAACAGGCAGTCATGGCAGTGCCAGTAATATACTAGTATAAGCACTGGACCAGCAGTTTTGTTTAGTTAAATTTTTTAAGGAAACATGACAACGACCAGAAATTTAACTAACGCCTAAACCAAAATGTTGAACAAAACTTTCAGTGTGGAAAAACAAAATAGAGACGATAAAAGGGCTTCATCATTTGCCCACCCTCACCTGAGTCTGTGCTGTTGCAGAGACCTGTATATTGTTATTGCCAGCGCCCGTCGTACCGCGCTCACTCACTTGTTCCAGGTCGCGCCGACTCGAACTGGAACGAGCCATATTTCCCGGCATATAAAAAACACAAGCTCTCCGCTTCTCACCGCCTAGTCCATGCCTTGGAAAAGTATCCTGTCCTCTTCTGAATCATTTGGACTAGCACATTCAGGCAGACATCGTCGTGAAAGTTCACACGGATATGTTTCTTGACGCGAATGTTACTGGGCACCGCATTGAGCTCAACGCACAACGTTAGCTATGTGCATAATTTTGTATGCGGTGTATCACACCAGTAATGGCCGCCATCACAACCACTTTCCCTTAGGGGCGTTCGCATTTATCTAAAGGAAACGGACCACAGTAAGATGCTACAGTATTATAGCTAGTTTTAAAGGCCTTGTAAAGAATCAAACGTTTTCTTTAATTTACAATTTTTGATAATTTTTTTCTGATATCGTCGGATTATTTTTTAATTCATTTCTAAGATAGGCTTATAAGACACCCTGCTGATAAGTGGTGTAGACCAATATACACCTGTCGACGTCATTTCATGGAGAGGGCACCGGCTGGCAAATTTTTTTTCGCAGGAGGGACGCTTAACATGAATTATTCATGTTAGGCAATTATTTATGTAGTAGGTCAGACCATTAATTTTTTGCGCTTCACATTTTCGTATGCGTATTCGGTCTGCACTGAAAGTACAGCACAGCGCTGGGTGGCAGAGCCACATTTTATATAATATTTGCACGATCGGTATGTCGTTACAATTATGATGTTTTACAGTGTGCATGGTGTTTAAATTTGTTCCTTTGTGTGCACCATGTGCTGTGCTGTGAACTAACACTGCGCACGCGTAATATCAATACACGACCAAATAAAACATGAATAATTCATATTTATGGATTATCCACGATTAATTATGTATTTCTGTTTATAACGTCAGATGAAAAAGCCTCAAAGTTGACCCCTGATGGCGCGCTTCCGGAACCCCTGGATAGGAAAAATAACGTGCAAAAATTTTAGAATTTGTAATATATTTCATTCAGTTACTTCTTAATGTATCCAACTTGGAAAAGGGGTTTTAGGAAAATATTTGCTAGTATATCAATTTATAGAAACTGAAAAATTAGCTGACCTAAAAGAGAAATATTCTACGAAAATCTGACCCATCACTTTCGAAAATCTGAAATGCATGAAGAACAGTACAGCGCGGCGGTCTAGTACGCAGATGAGCATTTACCGTTTGAAATTTTATAATAGTCTGTCGGTAAAAGCCGAAATAAACACGGATGATAGTATCTTGCAAAGTGTTTTGATTTATAGGGTAATAAACTTTAAGCAATAATTTACTTATGGAAGATTCTAATATTTTATTTAAGCTTTGCTGACAACAACTGCATTATGTCAAATCAACGGGACATGGAACCTATCGACTACAGGTAGGTAAATCCATGCACGGGGAGTGAAAACAAACCTGCATGAACAAGGAGACCTGGGTACGATATCGCCGGACGTGCAAGATCGTTCAAGTTGATGAAATTCACTTTTTACCTATTTTCAGGTGACTTTTCCTAAATATTAGTTGAAGAAGACAAAGGTAAAATGCCTGTGTTTCATGGTTTCAGTTAGGAATTAGTCTTCCATACGAACGTGAAAGGACGGCCCAATGTAAAATCCTCATAGGCGGACCGCGCGAGGGTTTTTCAATTGCTTGAAATTTCAGTGTGGCTCACAGCATTGTTGGGTGTGGCTTCACCCATAGACACAAGAAACCGTGCCAGTATCCGCTGATTTCTCCAATCAAGATTTGTGACTGAAGCGCAAAGCACTGTTGGTAGCCAGTTATGCTCAGTGTGCATATTTTGTATACTACATCCGGAAGCAATGACGTAGCGACGGCTGAATTTCTCTAGGCCTGGGGGGGGGGCACCCAGGAGTGTACTTTTCTCAAGAGGGCACCACAAGAAAAAAGCTGCATGTATTGCAACGGAGATTATTCACAGATTTCAACTGGGGGAGGGCAGGGGGCACGGACATCTGTGGGGGAGGCACGGCCCCCGTAGTTACGCCACTGTTCGGAAGTGGTACAGATTACACAAAGGGCCGGGAAGTAGAGGTCAGCACGTACGACTGCGTGTTACATTTTACTGTCTCCATCTATACAGCGGCTAGGTCTTGGTCACGGTCTTTGCCGGTTGCAGGTACGCGACCACCTGCCGCTAGTAGAGGTTGCCATAGCTCTGAGGTTGTTATAGGGCTGGGCGTGTTTTGGACACATGTTTGAAGTATTGAATAAAACATTTGCACAAGTTTGACGGAAGCCTTCCACCCTTTATTAAAAACATCATTGTCGGATTAGTAATCAACTACAGAAAAATTATGACTTTCATCATGCGAAAACTTGTAATTAAAGTCGTTAAATGCTCTTGCTCGGATTTTGTCTCAAAAATTTGGATTTAAGTCACCACACATTCTGCATTCCGCACATTCCGAGATTCCGTACGATCTCTTTTGCTTGGATGGGTGAGTCAGTCTCCTAGTCAGAAAATTCCATTTCACTACTTATGATGCAAGGAAGATGTCTGGTCTCGATCATATGTTTCCATTTCTGACCTATATTTATGTGGCGAGGGATTCTGTTAAAACATCGTTGATACTTGCTGTTGATGTGTCTGAAACAATGCCAACCATTTTATCACTTTTTTAAAATAAAGTTAAAGGACAAACACAGTCTTGGATCTCAAGAGCTGGTAAGTGGAACAAAACAAACTCAGGTGAGATACATAACGGTGTTTTGTTTGTGTGCTCGCTGACACCATAGCTTGGGAAATGTCTCATTTCGCGAACGAGGACGTGCATGAAATACCCTTTCAAACCGGCGCCAGAACACGCGACGGCTGTTTTCAGTTCCAGCCACAATTTGGGTTGGGTTTCCTCTGCGCTTTCTGGAATTTGATCACGCCGTCATTACGCACACTCAACGGTGTGTGATGTGAAGTCATAACGGTGGATTTTCACTTTCAGAGAATCAATGAATCCCCTGCCCACTTGTTTTATGACTGTTTGCATCACGCTTTTGGCTAATGACCCTGGAATATTATACGGGTTTGGAATACGCTGCCTATAAGCGCCTGTGTGTGGGCAAGAGGCCGCAACGGTGGCTTTCGGTACTCACTGCATGCATCACGAGCGAATTTGAACATCGACAGCACAGGGTTAAGAAATCAAAGTAGGCCTATCCCACACAGTTTCGAAGAGCACTCTGTTAGTTTCGGCTTTTTTTGTTTCCGATATAATTAGGTCCTGTCGTTGTGGAGGGTTTGCATGGTTGCCATTTGCTTGCCAGTGATTTGTTCCACAGAGTCCGCGCAAAGAGGTGTCCTGTGGAACAAAAGAAATGCCCTGCAAGATGGCTACCACGCAAACCTCTATTAATGTACCCTAACAGCTCTGATGAGCGTGGTTATACCCGGTTGACTGATCAGCCAGAGAAAATGCGGGTGTCAAGTTGTGTAGAAACATGGGTGAAAACTCATCAATGAATAGCTTTGAAAACGTTCAGGAGAATTTCCACACCGTTTTCTCTATTTCGAGAAAATCTGCCAAATACTATACACCTGAAAAAAAATTCGCTCTCATCGATGTACATTCCACGCTAAAAGAATGAATGAACTGAATTTAAACAGTGCCCAAGCTAAGGTGGGACCGATCCGACCCCATCCCCATGAGAATTTCACCATCTCATTCATGTGGCGTAGATGCGGTTCAAGCTCGGGCTCAATCCACTTCCACTCCCCCTAATGCTGATGCGGGCGTTTCACAACAGTGCACCTCCAAGAGTTTGCAACGCGTCGGTCAATCACAATGCACGAAATCCGTCGACCCAATGCGCGTTTGGAAATAGTCGAAATAGTCGCGCGTTGTGATTGGCCAACGCGTTGCAAACTCTTGGAGGCGCACTTTTGTGAATCACCCGTATTCCTTGGTCTGTGGGTGCAATTACGAGGAGTGAGTTTCAGGTTCATTGTGTGGAAGCGTGGGCAATAAGCCTTTTGCGAGTTAAATTTGAATAAAATATGGTCCACTGAGTTCTTTAAATTCACGTGAACATACACTCTAAAAACTCCCGGGTCAGATTGACCCAGAATTGGGTCCCATTCGGCATGACCCTTTTCCGGGTCAGATTATGACCCCAAAAGAGTCAAATACGATCCGAAAGGGGGGGCATTTTTTGACCCAGAAAAGGGTCACGTCGAATGGGACCCAATTCTGGGTCAATCTGACCCGGGAATATTTAGAGTGTAACAATTGGAATTCTCCTTTGCTATACCTCGTGATTCGGGGCAAGCTTTTCCTTAGTTACATGAGAGACGCCTTGCAACAATACACTGTTCTCAATGGAAAAGAAGGGTATGACGGAAGCAGTCCATTCCAAAGACGGTGGTCGCTAAGCAAAAGCTTGTCCCAAATCACGAGGTATAGCAACGGTGTCTTTAGTCTGGGGGATTCAAATTGATGTGCTTATGTGCAATCAGATAACTCAGTGTACCAGATTTTATTCGAATTTAACTCGCAAATGGCTTATTAGTGTGATGGGGTCACTGGGAGTCAAACCAACACCACAAGCCTAGTTTTCTGAGACTGCTGCCCGAAGGGCACATCTTTCCCCTTTTCAGTTCAGATGAAGAAATAGGTCTAGGCGATTTGTGTGTGAAACCTTCCAACAGGATCAAAGTCTTGATATCAGTGAAAGAAGATAAACAATATGCACTGCACAGATTTTCTTCATACAAAACCAATGACTTGCCTCAAATGCGACTAGAGGGGATCGCACCCAATTTGTCACTTCTTGACGAGCTTCCACATTTCTCATTTTCCCCGAGAGGCCCTTTGGGGTGCACAATGCAGGTTGAAAAAAGGACTTGATAAGCAACTGAATGCAAGCATGACTTTGTGATTTTTCTGGCTCACCTAACCAGGGCGTAACTGCACCTGCTACAATTTAAGGGTATATAGAATTATTTCAAATTCCCCTTAGATGCTGCGTAAACGATTAAAAATATTACATACAGAAAAGCCTGTTAAAGTCCAGACAGAAATGTTAACCTTTTTGAAATTTCATGACTAGTATTTGACACAATAGAATATTTGGGGGTGGGGCGTGTTAGGAAATTACTTACTGTTAGTAAACAGTCGCTGTTTGCTGATTTATAAAAGTGTAAAAACTGATACCGCCAACAGAAGCTTCATTGCAAAAATGTCTTTTCTATGCCTATTCGTGAATTTTATACAAGCTAGTCCACGCCAAAGCAAATCAACGGTTTCGTGCTGAACACATGAAACAGTCGTGAGGTTTAGACCCTCGTGTGGACACAGCGCACTGGCTTGACGTCAACGCTACTGCATTTGACGTGAGCGAAGAGGCCATTTGGGTCTGTTGCTATCTTTAGCCGGGATAGTTCAGGAAAATAAAACCCCTGTTCACAACATATTTTTAATATAAACCCATGTATATTCAACGTGGCAGATTCTATTTTTAAGCTAGGCATATCTATGTGGGATTTTGGGCAGCTGTTTTTTTCTTTATGCAGACGGGAGTCAAACCGAAAAAGAGAAAGAGGCTTTGAAATCAAATTCTCTGTTTTGGTGTTGTCTGGACATCGATTTCACACCGATCTGTCATGTATGCATAGGGTTATCAAGTCACCGCTGCTGGTGAATTCATTAAGTGCACATGTATGTTTTCATGGAGCATGCAACAGACATGTGGCAGCAGACGACGTAAATCCATTGGGCAGGCCGAGGGTATACTTTTATTAGTGTGTCTGACCTTATTACATAAGAATCTCTGTAAAAAATCACACTCTTTTCAGAAGGGGAACAGATAGTGAAATAAGCTCGCGTGGGTGGAATCCTGCCACAATGCATGCCGTAAGTATATTTTTGGGTGCACGACTGAACATGATTAACAATATCTGTCCGACGGTCAAACTTAAATTTATGAGCGCTTCAATTCTTTTTCAAAAACCATAATCGCTGATCAAAATCAAACCTGGATGCTCTATTTTCCCCTTCTATTGTTTATTTGTCCTAAGGTAAATCCTGAAAAGAGAGAAAATTTGAGTACAATCGTGTATTACATTCTTTGAGCCAATACCAGTACAGTATATTTCCGCTGAGCAGTATACAATCACCGCACGCGTATTGTACTGTCTAAACTAAAACGGCACGCCATGAGATTCTGGAACCCCCACGGACCTGCCTATATGTGGACACTTTCTTGAACGTTTAGAATGGAAGAATGATTTCCATATGAAATATCTCGATAAAAATTTGGAATTTTACATTTGTGTTCTTCAAGTAATATTCTGGAAAAGTCACCTTAAGATGACTTATGAATGTAGGTAAAAAAAACAATTGAAATAACGACCTTCCCACTTCCGGCATCGTCGTTCTTGGGTCACCTTGCTTATTAATAATTATCCGTTTTTCACTCCATGTCCTTACACGTAAGAATAACGCTACGGAGATTACCCACCTACAGTCGATGGAAGGTAGATGCAGACTATGCAGTTCTTGTCAGCAGAGGTTAGATTAGACTTCACAATTTTTCGTAAATGTGGATCATTCCTTTGAGTTTCTTTCGTCTGTAAATTGAAACCGTTAAACTCAGATTGATCTTCTCTTCTAATGTCAGTTTTTAACTTAAAACTACTATAAAATGTTAACTTTCCATGTTTATAAGAGGATTGTATTTTCATGTATTTTAGATTTTTAGAGGTGAGAGGTTAAGTTTGATGCGATATTTCTATTAGGGGGCCTACAGGTCAGGCAAATTTGCTAGATTCTGTGAATTGATATATTAATAAAATGTTAAACAGAGACATTTTGAGGGTGATTTTTTAGGACGTACATGATCGCAAAAAGTGCGAATTCTGCAATCTTTTTCACTTTATTTTTCCCATTCAAAGTTCTGGAGGCGCGCCACCATGGGCCTGACTTCTGGCTCTACTCTGAAACACCTATGAAATACTACATGTATATCCACGAGTATATCACAGGCATAATATGAAACCTGGAAAGGAGGTACACGATAGGAGGGCGCTATTTGGTTTTGGTGAAAACTTTTGGCTGAGTTCGGGTGGCTTGTTCTCGTGTGATCACGAACGGCTCGGTTTGTTGTTCGTGGGTCGGCCGCTCGAATGCTGAGGACAAACAATCGGTTATTGCTGGTAGTAAGTAGCAAGCAACATACAACATGGCGGCGGCCATGTACGTTATTCGAGAGTTAATGTTTGGATGGGCTGAATTCTTTTAACAGGAAAACAATTAATGTTAATTTTGCAAAACTTCCCATTGTCCATGGCTTTGGAGACCAGCTCTCTGCTTTTTGCAGCTGTTCAAAAATCAAAATCTCACGAGTTTTCCCGTGTGTTCCCGTAAAACCCTGAAAAGGAGGCGGTGTGTGATCCTGTTCTGAGAACAGTGTTCTTGAGTCGTTAGTCATGACAATCACCAACTCCACGAAGTAACACTCAACAGCACTTGCGTGCTACTTCGTGAAAACCGTGTTTACAGCAATTTCGGTTTCACGAAGTATTACTCATGTGTGTTTTGTCAATATAGCATGGATAAAAACGCTTTGAAAGGTCTAAAATGATTTGATTCACCCGTAAATATGTGACTTGACTAGAAGATGCTCTTAAAACTCGTTTTAACTGTTTAAAATAAGGGAAAGGTCAATTCCTGAAAACGGCAAATCACGGAGCACGTGCTGCACGGCACCGAGTACTACTTTGTAAAATGAAAATAATTATTTCGGTAAAATACGCGCTGAATCGGCACACACATCTAGGGATGAGTACTACTTCGTGGTGTTCATGACGATAATGGGTAACAATGACCAGTTCCCTGTTAAATAACCATTTTATGTCAAAGTAATTTGATTGATCTTTAAGGCTATTATGACGGTTCGCAATGCCGACTTCCCCCTTTGTGCTGAATTTATATACATGTACTTAGTTCCATTTTTCTTAATTACATAGGCCTACTATATTTCTTATTTTTTTCATTCTTATTATTTATTTGTTTTGAGGGAGAAGTAATATATAGAGACACACATAAAAAGTACGTTCCTTTAGGTAATCCTTCTCCCTAAATGACCTTACTTCCGCGCCGTATATGACAGGGAATATTCCCGTTCCTCGGTTTATGCTAATGAGTGTCACGTTGGGGCAAATACGGCCTTCTGATTGGTCGAAAGCCTTTTGGGGAGAGGGATTAATTGCTTCGGTAGATGGGCTGCGTTACTAATCAGGCTTGTACATAAAGTGTCAAGTGACGTCCAGACAAATTTACTGGTGCAGTGCAGTTCGCCCTCTAGCATAATCAGTGACGCGAAGTCTACAATGAACTATGGGTTTTTATAATTCTTACTTTATATCAATTGTCCGCTTTATGTATTATGTCTGCATCCCGAACAACAACCCCCCCGTCAGCTGCCAGATCGGTAAGCGTACCTCACATTCAAAACAATCTGCTATTTTTTCATAGTTGGGAAGCCATGCAGTCCTTACAACCCTCGCAAAAACACAAAAAGTGCATATCCTACCTGCAGGTGCAACCATACCACATAGAGGCTTTAGAGCTATGGTGCAATCAAATTAAGGGATTCAAGGTATTAAACCGACAGTATACGATTCACTGTAGCCTATGTTTGCAGCCTATGTAATATCGTGGGATATAGCGAACCCTTCACTTCTCTTTCTGCAACTCTTGCCTATACCGAGCACGAAATGGGACAAATGGGTACCCCCCACACACATAAGTCCAATCCCTATACACACTCCAGCCTAGCGTTACTGAACACATTCCCCCTAGATGTCTGAAAAGAATTCCTGGGATACCAGTATAACACTGACCAAAACAAAGGTGGGGGGTCTTTCTGTCCCATATTTTGCGTCATGTGCTCTTTCCCCATAGTTGAATAGGGCCTAACCGCATGAATAAATCAGCCAGAATATTTTGGACTTCCACTGAACCCCACTGAATGAATTGATTGGATTGGAGCTGACAGATCTAGCCCTTTTTGTGAACACACCCGTTGAATGGCTGTCTATCTACCGGTGGAATAAACTGAGGGATGGGGGGGGTGTGTGAAACTGGTCCTTCCTTGCGCACACACTGCACCGTGCCACAAAAAGCCAAGAAAACGCAACCAAACACACAGTCCCAGCTTGAACTCCGCCATAAATGACAAAAATAACGTGCAGGATCCCATGTGCTTTAGGTTCGCATGAAACGTATTACCCGGCGTGTTATACTAAGCCTTGAAGCTGTCGCGCGAGTGCATATAGGCCTATTATGCACGTGTTAGTTACGGCCAATATATAATTTTATATTGCTGTTGAACCAACGTTGACGGAACAATTACTTTTTTCTGTAAAACACAAACAAAAGATAAAAACCTATACGAAACAAAAACAAAACCAGACACAAACCGTAAAAACTTATTTGGTGGTGGGGGTGGCCTGGGTGTGGGGGCGGAATGAAAATTTCCTTTCCTTACATTCGCCCAATCTCCTTCCCTTCGATCTATAAAATTTGTTTGATCGCGAACTCTATCCAGTTGGACTCCTTACCATTAATTCCGTGGTTTACATTGAAGATTTGTCAGTTAATAACCAACGTAGGTCAGATAAACGAAGCCAAACTGCGTAATGGCATTTTTTTCGCGGTTGAGGAAGACATAAATAAATTTAGCCTAAGTGCAGATAAAAACATCACAAGGGAGTAAGTTTTTGTAGCCCAACACCTAGAATAAAGCTTTCAACCTGGTATAGTGCATTAACATTTAACCTCAAGACAA
The DNA here is from genome assembly GCF_054643075.1 of Acanthaster planci. Taxonomy (NCBI): domain Eukaryota; kingdom Metazoa; phylum Echinodermata; class Asteroidea; order Valvatida; family Acanthasteridae; genus Acanthaster; species Acanthaster planci. The sequence goes on along the minus strand of NC_141779.1, from coordinate 13,262,632 downwards.
CCCCAAAGTTACAGGCTGACCATATAGTCTCATCCTGAGAATACATGTTCGAATCCCACTCCGGTTAATTTTGTTTGTGAATAGAATTGTTCACCTTAAAGTTCGTTAAAATATCTCCCAAGGAAGTTTTGTTTGCCTGACATTGCCGTATAGGGCTCCTACAGATCGTCACCGTTACAGTTGAAAGAACTAAAAATAATTAAACTGCAATTCAGTAACCATAGTTCAAAAAGCTTTATTTACTGCCTAAACTTACCAGCTGCACGTGAACAGTTTCTAGTTAAAATGACAGTTTTATGATAGGGAATAAAATCTTCTATATATGGAAATCTCCTTTTCATATACCAGGACATGTCAGAAAGCGCAGTTAGTGTCTTGGAAATTTCTCTTACTGTACATATATAGTTACAATTAACAATACAATTTTAATCCAAAATATAAAATAACACAGTTAGTGATCTAATGTTTCATTTACAACCCACCTCTTCGGTGAAGCTTCTCGATTTTCCTCCGAAGCAATCTAATTACACGAAACGTTTAACTGCAGGGGCGGACCTAGGAATTTTTCCTTTGGGGTCAGACCCCTCAAAATTTGTTGATGTCCGATTGTTGTTGACAGGTTGAAACATAAGTAATAAAATACACTGCTACGGATGTACAAAGTACTACCCTTATAGGAAGTAATCTTTTTTTTAATTATTACTATAATTATTATTTCATTTATCCATTCGATTTTGGGGTGTCTTAGCCGGGGGGTTGACCCTATCCCTGAACCTGACCTTTATTATGCAAGCCGCTTGGTCACAGCGAGACCTAAATAATTGCGGTACTGATCTACCTTTTAACAAACTTTCAGCAAGAGCAGGAACACCGACGTGTTTACTGTACAGACCATGTTCAGTGTCGTAGTACTAGTAGTCATGCACTCGAGTACATTTTTGGTACTCGTGAAAATGTACTCGTACTTGCATGAAGTGGCACCTCCAAAAGTGGACCTCCCTCAATCAGCAAGTCCATGTGAACTGTGAGACTAGTCTGATACTCAATTATCTCGAAAACCCATCAACAAAATTAATCGACATAATGCTTTCATTTACAGTTTTAATTATTCAACATAACTATGAAAGCTTTGAGAGCAGCATAAATAGCGGTTCACAAGTGATAGTCAATGGGCCAGTGAGAATTTGGCTCTTGTTCATAAATATGTATTAGGTACTACATGCTGCAATCCTAAAATAAAATATACTAAATGTAATCTTTTTTTTTTTAAATGTTGATACACTTCAAGCCACTGGACCTATTTCATGAAATATGCAAATCAGACGGGCGCATGCGCGCTACTACCGCTGGTTGGCAAGTGCGGCCGTCAACACTGTCGGCAGTGTAGGCGAGCTGCTAGTAACTATAAGCTGGAGTGCTGAACGTCAATCAAAACCGTATTACAGTCTTTGCCCGATACTTGAGCAAGATTTTCTCGAAACTGAGTGAAGTTTTTAGTGTCCTGAGCTTCGTAAGTAACAATTTCTTGTCTTTAAGTTTGGCACTCATCTAGACCAGTACAGAAACGGCGATAGTGGCGGGCGCATGGAGATTTGTGTTGTTGAGTCATAGGTTTGCGCAATTTTGCCAACCAATGGTAGTAATGCATTTGCGCCTGCGTTATTTGCGTATTTCACGGAAAAGGTCCATTACAAGCGCATATGTTAAACTGGGAAAAGTTAAGCAATAACATGTCTGAAAAGACATTACACACTTGGAAAAAAATAAATTGAAGAAATATATTTTACTGCAACTGTGAAGGGAGTGCGGGGGAAAATGTCTGCCGTCATAACAAAACAAGGCTAAAGTAGGTAATTATAGTGTTTTACAGATCCCCTTCCACTGTTTTTGCTCTTCAAAGTGATCCAAAGTCTAAGTTCTATCTTTCGAATGCTTTCATAATAAACGACAGTTGTGGGCTTCCACGGACATAAACAGTGGAAGCATTTATCTATATCGTTCAGTCAGTGGTTTTGAAATAGTGGGTCACATAGAAGGCGAACTTGACCACTGGCATTACTGTGTAAGTAAAAGAAGCAAAACAGTGTATTTAGGACAGATATTTTGTGTTTGTACAGGTACAACTAAGAAGAAAACAGAAACGGAACTTGTGTGGAGGCTACCAGTGTTAAGCATGGAGGAATGCGCACGCCTATCAACAGGAAAAGGCCACAGCTCAGAGCACATCATTTGCACTTTTGTCTTTTTGGAAAGAAAACTTGTAACTTGAAACCACTCCAAAGGTAACTAGTGAATCTAATACACTGTTTATAAACCACCCTCAAGATAAGAAATGGACGCTAAAATTTGGTCACCAACAATAAAATGACTTTTGCGATGAATGGCTGTTTTCCCAAAACAGAAGCTGAGCATCAAGCTTTAAACCACGTTTTAGTATCTAGAAAACACAGAATGCACTTATGTTGGGAGAAAAACAGGATATCAGCAAAACAAAAACAATGGATTAAACAAGCTGCCCATTAAATACTACGCTTGGAAACAAACCAAGGAAGGTGAAAATAAATCACTTTTACTCGCAGGAAGGTTGCAGGTCCTTTCAGTAAAACACTGCCTGGATTTTGCTCACAACGTAGAACTGGTTTTGTTCTAATTGATACAGATGGAGCTGATGGGGAATAGATTAAAACCTCTCTGACTATAAACCCCATTTACCATGGATACGTATCTTTGCAGCTTGTTGCTGCTTGATAGCGACATTGTTATCTTTGACATCCCATCTGATCATGATCTGGAAGTCTCTGACTCTACTACCTTACGTCAATATGGTGATATGCCTGGAGTTTCCATTCTGCTCCATAGATAACCTACTACAGAACGACAAACCTACAAAGAAAGCTGCTTGAAATGGAAACTGGAGACTTAAATTCCTTGTACTATTCAAACTTTAATATCACATGACTGGGAAAAAAGCTGACATTAAAATACAAGTTACGAAATAATTAAACACATAATTACCAACAATCTTTACAACATTTAAATTGGTGTAGATGGGACATGTACTGACAATCTCACTTTCATGAATGCATATAGTCCTACAATTTACGAGTTAATATTTCAGGCCTAAAGCGCCTAAGTACCAAATACTTTACTTTGATTGAGTTCTAATCGATACAGTCACAGTGTTGACAGAAAGAACAAGTGCAAAATCCAACAGCAGTACTTACCAAGCTTTTATAAATTAAACAGACAGAAATTCCTCCATGCAACTTTTTCAGATTTCGGGATTCTTGTGCTTCAAAGAATATATATATATGGTAATTCCAGAAATTAGGGGTTCAAAAATGTGACATTTTTGTGTCCCTGTTTATACATCTGACCTTTGTTAGTTGACATGGAAATATCACCGGAATTGATTAGTATTTGTTTGGCAGGTAATTTCCATTAATACATCACCCTTGGAAATGAGAAAATCAGTTCTGAACTTACAGAATCATATGTCAGATTTGACTGGGACACGAAAAAACTGGACCCTTAATTTCTAGAATAACCTTATACTCTTGCTTTGTTGACTTCATGAAGCACAGTTTGTATTTAAGACACCATAATATAACATGCATGCAATCCACCAGCTGAGTCTTTAAAAGGAATCCCTTTTGTCCTGCATCTGCAGTGCCTCAACACTTCGACTGTTTGAAACAAGTAAAAATAAACAAGACTCATATTAATATCGTCAACGTTACTACACAGAGTCTGTGAGTAAAAGGTCATGTGGTGAGCATCCAGAGCCCTCAAAGCCCACCAAAGGCTTGTCTTACAACATTCTGTAATTTCTAGAAGAATGTTCTCTGATTAAAATCATACCAGGGAACATTAATGGTGAGGTTTCACATTTGTCTTTTCTAATGTAGTTCTTGACAACAAAGGTTAGATTAGACTTTAGAATTTTGTGTAAATCTCATTCCTGTAAACTTTATTTCAAAAACTGCAAACCGTACAACTTGTCTTGGTCTAATGTTTCAATTTTAGTTTCTACCTACAAATCCCCTGGAAAGAATTTTGTGAATTTTCACTTTTGTATGAGTACGTAACAATTAGTTGAACAGGTCATCATTTATTTCAGATTTTTGGAAGTGAAGTGTCAATTTTTGGCACCATATTTCTCATTTGGCACAATAATTGTTAGGCAATTTTTAGTTTTCAAACCTTATGCTGGGGAACGATTTATGAGGGCATGCTTTGGAGGTGGTTTTTTAAAAAAGTAAACAAGTGAAAAAGATACTTAACTTTTCATATTTTTGCCAGTTATTTTTCCTAATTGAGGGTTCTGGAAGCATGCCGCAACAAAGTAAAATGCGTATAAGCAGTTATGCAAAATCATCTGTAACGGACCGTTTATGTAGCTTTTGTTGCCACTAGAATAGCCTCAGGCGCCGGCGGATCCAGAGGGCCTCCGGTGGAGCGCCCTGACCTACGGAAGCCCGTTTTCATATCAAAATGTAAACGGTAAAACACAAATCAAACTCTAAAACATTTATAACAGAAATAATTGAAAAAGTAAATAACCAACCTCTGAAAACAATATGCCCAAAAAAGTTCCAAAAATGAAAACAAAAAATCAAAATACGAAATAATTGCAAAAAAAAGGAAAAATAATGTCCGAACCAAAGGTCGCCAGCAGTTTACTTCAATTTTTCACAACGAAGCTACACGCAAATCATTAAAAAAATTCTGAAACAAATTTGGTTCCAACGTATAATCTTTTGTAAAATTAATTTTGACCCTTTTGGCCGGTTTTGGCCCTTTTGGCCGCCCGTTTTTTTTTTACAAACAAACTCAACGCGAATCAATAAAAAAATTCTTATACAAAAAATTACACAAAATTAAGTATTATTACAACCAAAGTTGTTTCAGAATTTTTCTAATGATTTGTGTTTAGTTTCGTTGTGAAAAATTGAAGTAAACTGCTAGCAACCTTTGGTTTGGACATTTTTTTTTCTTTTTTTTCAGTTATTTTGTATTTTCATTTACTGTTTTTATTTTGGGAACTTTTTGGGGCACATTGTTTTCAGATGTTGGTTATCTATTTTAAAAATTATTTCTGTTATAAATGTTTTAGAGTTTGTTTTGTGTTTTACCATTTACATTTGATATGAAAATGTTGTTCGCCCGTGATTATTTATTTTTGGTGAGATTAATTTTTGTGGCATATAACTTTTAATTTTGTTTAATTAAATATTTTAATAAGTTGTTCTTAAATGGTTTTGGTGGTTGTTTTCTGTTTTATTATTTAGATTTTTGAATAAGAAGATTCTGTTTGCTCGTAATTGTTTATTGTTAAAATTAATTTTGACCCTTTTGGCCGCCCATAGAGAGCATGGCGCTAGATTAAAGGTCCAATAATGTTTGTTGGTCATTTATGAATGTATTTATGTATCACATATTACAGTTAAGTAAGTCGCGGCCGCGAGTTACTGGCAACAACGAAAGAGAAACGCACCGCCGTGAAAGAGAAACGCACAGCCGTGAAAGAGAAACACACCGTGGCCGTAACGGGCTTCCGTACTGACCTGCTTCTTTTGTAATTGTATAACATTCTGTGTGCACCGAAAATTGGCTTCTATTTCGGGATGCTTCTGGATTTGGCGGGCGCGGGAAGGGTTTGGCAAAGTTCCCGGGCGGGAATTGCTTAACACTGTTATACATTCGGTTTTGGAGGAGAGTTGGAACGGTGTCGTTGTGGTTCTGACCGCAGTGCAGAAAGCTGTAAGCCAGATTTCGAGTGAATTAAAGAAGTCTTGTCGTTGTAAATCCTGTCAGTTGTGTCCCCTTTTTGGCGTTGCTGATTAGGAGGGTAAGACCCAACTAGTTCACGCTACATTTGGTGGCAGCGGCGGCATTGTTCACGGGATTTCTTTTGGGGAAAAGACATGGCAAATCGTAGGGAATCCACACGGAGCATCACCGAAGCCACTGACGACATTTCCAAGGACACTGAACGGCAGGAACGCTCCCTGACCGAGAGCTCACGTAGGGTCACGCATGGGTCCGAATCTGGACATAAACGGCAGCGTCGTTCGTTGGAGACGCCAACTCTGCTTACAGAGGACAAGTCCGACAGGTTGAAGAAATCTCGTAGCCTGCGGAAATCACCAGAGACAACTCGCTGAGGACCT